>NW_028167814.1:0-38534 GCF_964194135.1 Talpa europaea
GGAGGGGAGGGACTGGGGTCAGAATGGGGTTGTTGCAATTGTATGGGGGAATATAAAAATTAAATTTATTATGTTAAAAAAATAAAAAATAAAAACAAAAAAAAAAGAAAAAAGAAATAGAGCTGGTCACCAAAGGCACCGTTGGAGACACCACTCTACATAGACGATGGATCGTAAACAGTATGATTGGCACATCACATCTCTGTGTTTCCTAAGCACACATCTCTGTGATTCCTCTGTGTTTGAAAGGGAAAGAACAATAACTGAGAGTTCAGTGCCCCCAGAAATTTTAAGACATATTCAATGCCACTCTGAAAATCTGAGTTCACTGTGGAAAACTACTGCTGCTTAGACAAGGGACTAATTATTCAATGGGTAATGTTCTTTAGCCTTTGTATTTTTTAATGTAAAAATGAGCACCTAATTAAACTTGTACTGGGAATATATATTAGAAGGTCTCTTATAAATTCTCATGGGTGAAAAAGATTTACGTTTAAATATTCACTACAGGTATCTTGCAGTGATAGCAGGGTCATATGGACATAAGATGTACCTCATCAGTCTCTCTTCCACGAAACTTAAAATGGCATCACCCATAGACAAAAACAAAAGATGTCTTTCTGATCTCAGTGATCCAGTGCCAAATACACGGAGAGAGGACCCAGAGCAGGTGCAGTGAACACATGTCAGGAATTAAGGAAAGTCTGGCAGCGTACATGAAACTTTGGGCATCTATCAAATTCAAGGAGGGAAAAGTCATGGGACCAAAGATCCTGGGAAACCTCAATTTGTCCATAGGTAATGGGCTTTGATAAGAAACAGGAAAAATAGACTGAGGTCAAAAAACGAGAAATGGGAGGGAGAAACCTGGTAAGTGAGCTCTCCCACTGAAATGAACCGAGCCTACATTCAAATGAAAACATTATGTGGTGGGAGAATGATTGCCATCGAGGCAGACATTGCCCATGGGTCTAAAGAGATATGTGTTGTTATCATAGAGTGAAAAATCCTTGTAGCCTTTAGAAAGCAAGTTTGGACCATGTATGAGTGGGACCCTTATTGTTGAAAGTTGAAGAGTGAAAACAGGAGAGAATCGGAATACGCAGTACTGTAAGCCTTCAAGAGCTCATGGGATATAATGGTGAGACACAGTTCCTCTTGTTTGAATAGTTGCAAATACATTACCATGATTATCTGGTATTTCTGTAATAGTCTACTTCTTTTCGAATCACTTGCTTGTGAAACAAAATGGTTAACAACTTGCAGTTATATTGAAAATAAAAAAAAAACAACCCTATGATCATATATTGAGTGTGTTTCCTTTTATTGACCTGAATTTATTTACTGAATTTATGAATTGATGATGGATAGATATTAAAGTATTTATTGCACTAGGTCTCCTTCACAGTCACTAATATAAAGAACTAGAAATCTGAAAAAAAAATGCAGAATAAACAACTGAAGCACAAGGGGTTGGGAGGAGAATGAAATAGGGATGGGGCCTAATGTCCGTCATACAGCATTATGAGGCATTAGTGGTGGGTGTCAAGCGCAGCATTCACCCGATGAATTGTGAACATATCCCCTAAAGCCCACACAGGCTTGGAAAACTACACTCCCAGGATGAAGTGACAAAAACACAATGATCTACATCGTTCAACTTTCAGCACTGTTTGCCTATAATAGAGACTTTTTTTTTTGCTTGGACTGACAAAAGCAATCACAGCTCATTGTCCTTGAACCTTAAAGGAAGAGTTGTTTTTACCTTGTGCCATTTTTATCTGGTTCATGTCTCCCGCCGACTACATTCACTGGAATCACAACAGGCTTCGTACTGGCTACAAACGCAGATTCTGGTAAAGACGCTGAACCACATTGGGTTGTCTTCTTCCCTGTGTCCGTAAGCCTACCATGAAAGAAGAAACCATGTAAACCTCCTGTTATCCAATATAAAGTGTAATGAAAGAACTATTACAACATCCCAACATTATCCACCTGCATTCACTGATAAATTCTTAAAACCGTGATTTAGAAATAACCGTAAGCTAGGAGAATACTCATTGCTTCAAAGCCACATGTACAATTATGACACAATGTGACAGTAAAGAGTACATTTTTGACATGCTGGGAGGCTTTACACAGGTGTTATAAGAGATACAGCAGGTCACCAAAGGTACTGGTGGAGAAACCACACTATATAGACAATGGACCATAAACAGTATGATAGGGCACTTCACATCTCTGTGATTCCTAAGCACACATCTCTGTGTTTCCTCCGTGTTTGAAAGGGAAAGAATGATAACTGAGATTTCAGTGCACACAGAAAGTTTAAAACATATTCAATGCCACACTGAAAATCTGAGTTCAATGTGGAAAACTACTGCTGCTTAGACAAGAGACTATTTAATCAATGTGTACTGTTCTTTGCCTTTGCATTTTTTAATGTAAAAATGAGCACCTAATGAACTTGTACTGGGAATATATATTAGAAGGTCTCTGATAAATTCTCATGGGTGAAAAAGATTTACTTTAAAATATTCACTTCTTTTTACCCACTTTTTTGTACTTCTTTTTACCCACTTTTTCAAATTGCAAGTCACTGCATGTTAACACACATACATACAACACACGTTTCTCAGTCCCTTACACATTGCAGCCCCCTTCCCATAAGCCTGTGCACAAGCATGCAGCTCCCTGTGTGGTGCGGAGGGCTCACAAGACCTTGCTGGGTTCCACGGTGATTGGCAGGTTTCTCCTGGACAGGTATCACTTCCTAACATGTGCATTTGAGTATCTGCCTTGAGTGTTTCTTCCTCAGCCCAGGGGCAGAGACTGCTGTTCACTTTCTTCATTGCTTTATGCTAAAAGCCAGGAAGAGTGTTTGCCACAATGCAAGTGCTTTAAAACAAATTGTGAAGTAAATGAATTGTGTACTTTTAACACTGGGAATGTAAAACCAGGACAAAGGCCGATTAGTACAGCTGTTAAAAAAGCAAGTGCACCCTCACCCCAGTCCCATGTGCTCCTCCCTCCTTCCCTCTGCTCCCTGTCCTTCCTCCTTCCCTGCAGGATGTCTCTGATTAATAGTTGTATGTTTCTTTTTTGGGTTTTGTACTGCTGTTATTTTTCTTACACTGATGTCTTATTTGGTTCCCCTATATCCCTGCTATAAGTGAAACCATCCTATATTTTTCTTTTTCCTTCTGGCTTATTTCACTGAGCATAATTGGTGAAGGAAATTCTATGGGGACTACACCTGAAAGGGGGGAGCAAATATTGTTTAAAAATGAACAATGATGTCTAAATTAAAATATATGTATATATATATATTCTCACCAAAAAAAAAAAAAAAAAAGAAAGGGCAGAAGTGTTGTCAACCACCCATCTGTAACCCACCTCCTTCTTCTAATGGAGGGCATTCTTTGAATCTGTTCTTCCTACTGGGTTTATAATGGCTAACGGAGGACGTGGTTTTAGTGGCTCCTCCTGGTGGGTGACATCATTGCCAATCCCTGACTTGCCTCTATTGATGATCTGGACAGGAAGAGTATGTTTAGGGCATCATCCATGCAGAGTGAGGAGAATGAGACCCTTAGCAGTCAGATGCCCTTTGAGAACATCTTGAACTTGAGAAGTCTCAAAACCGTTTCCTTTTCAAAGAAAGAATTTATCCTTTTCAATTATCTATATAATAAGAGAGATAGAATTATTATTCTCTATTGGTAAAAAAATAAAAAGTAAAATAGTTTTAAACCTACAATTACCAGGAATATCACTTCCTTTCTTTACAGCATTAGTTAATACTTATTTTTATTATCTGTATCTGTTTATCTATAAATAAAACATATATCCATTATCATTTAAGTCCCATTTAGGTATCAAATTTAACTGATAAAGAAATTCCAAACAGATCAATTACTAGCAAGGCCATTGAATCAGCAATCAAACTCCTACCAAAAAACAAAAGTCCAGCACCTGATGGCTTCAGTGGTTAATTCTTTTTTTTTTTTCAGGTTTATTTATTTATACAAGAACCATGGTACAGACCAGATGCACGGAAGGATGAGAGGATTTACCAGAGACAGAGGGGAGAGCAGAACAGGCAGACTACCAAAACACACTGCTGAGGGGAGCAGCGGGTGAGACAGGAGAGGTCTGCGTAACCTAGCAAAAACAATGCCTCAATTGCTTTTTGGTTTGCTGAGGGTTTAGAACTGGAAACAAATGCATAAGAAATATGTGCACAAAAATCAAAAGAAAACCCTATACAAATCACAAGATTCATCATGGATACGGATCAAGGTTTACATGCCAGAATCCCATGAAACCTGTTATTCCTACAATCACAGACCCAATAGAAAGAGTGACCCAAAAGGATCACAATGAGTCGGGAATTAACAATAAAGAAACAATGAACATAGCTATGGATGCAACGATGACACTTCCAATAGTGTTTTCTAAGATAGCAGAATATTGATCAAAATAGATAAATGCTAGGTTATACACCATTAGGGGGATCTCACACCTTTTGGCTATACTTCGTTATTGGAATAACATGTTCTTCTTACTGCACGAAGAAGAAACACCCGTGGTCTGTATGAAGGCCCGGGAAGAAGTAATCTCATGTGATAATGAAATATTAATATCATATGTAAAAATTGGAATATGCACTAAAAAAACCAGGAATGTTGTTTATAAAACTATCTCTGCCATTTACAGCTAAGATGTTGTCTTCCATATACTGTATATATGCTTGTAACCAAAACTGAGTTAGATTTTGAATGACATAGTCACTGTTTTCAAAAGTGGTCAGACATTTGCCCAATGTTTGCCTAGTGTCTTTATCCCGGTAGCCAACTGCTTCAGTCATGATAACCTACACTATGGGACCATAATCTGAAAAATCCTCTTCATGGATGTTAAAATAGGGTGTGATATAAGAATCGTCACTTGCCAAATGCCGAAGGTCTAAACCTTCCTGCTCTTGGAAACAGCCATATATACTGAATGCAATGTACAGAAGGTATAAAACCACTATCACAACTTGGACTTAGTGTTTGTGAGAAAGGGGCCAAAATAATCTCTAAAGAACAAGTTGATTGGATGGATGCTCGATTCTTCATCAGTTCAAATAGAACCAAATGGGAGCAGCAGCACATTATCAGCGAGGAAAAATTTTGGTCCGGGTGACCCTCTGACTTTTGCAACAAGCACAGTCAGGCCACTTCTCTCCTACCATCTAGGGCCATAGAGGCTCCAAAACAGGTGATGTTATAAAAATAACAGAAGAGCAAGGTTGTTCCCGTGTAAATGCAAAAGTACTGCACGGACTTAAAGGAGGTCATCACCCCTGTAAAGCATGCCCGGACATTTGTGAGAGTGGTGATGGTGATGGACACCGCCACGTGGGAGTAGACGTCAGACATTCGCTGTTGTACGCTGTCCATGATGTTGGTCTTCTGCCAGGCAGAAATCATGATAAGCATGTCATCAATGCAACACCTGTTAAAAAATATCTTAATGTATATTCATATCCATGAAAGTGTAAATAGCACAATTCAAAAGGTTTCCCCCTTTTTCTCTTTTGAATGAAGCAACATTGTTTTACATCCTTGTTGAGTTTTTGACAGTCTAGGATTTCTCCCCTCAGGTGTGGCCACTTTCGCTCTCCCAGCACCAGCACACCTGTGGTCCTCCACCAGAGTCCTTGTGCTTTCCTCCCTGTCCCTCTTGCCACCCCGCCCTCCCCCTGCTTCCTGGCTGTCTCAGCTCTAGGACAGCTTTCAAGATTTGCTTTGAAAGTTTGTCTTTGTCTGACCCTTTGTCTAGTTTCCCTATATTCCACATCTAAGTGAAATGATCCTTTGTCCCTTAAGGTCTTATTCTTTGTCCCTTCAGATTTTATTTATCTTGCACAGTCTGTGCTTAGGTAACACTTTCCTTGGTTGTCTCTGTGTCCACAACAGAGCACACTCCTCCCTCTGTAATGAGCTTGTGCTTTGCACGGATTCCTATTATTTCCACACAGCACAGTATACTCCTCCTCTCCAATTATGGTGCCTCAGTGTTGAGATCAGGAAACCTGGTGGATGCGTGTTAGTTCAAGCAGGATTAGCAATCTGTTTCTGATTCCACTCAATTACTTGAGAGACCATTTTCTCTCATAAGGCATTTCACAGAAATGCAGAAACACTTCCAGCCAACGTTCTGTTACTGAACCTATCTGACCACCACAGCATCAGTCTATCATTGCAGTATGACTTGAGAGGCACAACATCATTTACAGGCACACGCACACTAGTTTTCCGTCTAGTCTGTTTCTTGGTGGGAATATAGAGGTTTCCTATGTTTGAATTCACCAATCTCCTGTGGACAGGGGAGATGGTTTTCAATTCTCAATCACACAGAAATGAACATACTTTCTCTAATTTTTGGAGCATTGTTTTCAATTATTAGGACAAATTGCTAGAAGTAGAATGGAGAGGTGAAAGACAGGAACCTTGAATCCCCTTTTAAGCCTTTTGATTTGATACAAATATTGGACTAAGAAAAGTATGAGTCAATTGACAGTCTTCTCCAAGCAGTAGAAGACAGTGTTCATTACACACAACCACCCCAAAAGTTTCAGTCTCGCAATACTTACTAATTTAATAAGAAAACAAGGCATCTCAGTTTTGGTTTAATTTGCATCCCTTGGGTGAGATGTCATATATTTGCCCCCCTTACATTTCCAGTGACTTGTATTTTACCTTTTCAGGATTGTGCATGTGTGTGTGTGTGACAGAGAGAGAGAGAGAGAACTTCCTGCTCATGTCATTGTCTTTACTTTTGCATTTGGGGTCCTTATTTTTTCCAGTTCTGAAAACACAATTTAATGTTTGTCTTCATTTTTCACATCTTATTTTGGATCTGTAGTCATCTAAGCACATTCTTTTACTTAATCTATCATAAACTCATTCTGTTATCTACTTTCTCCCCAATACTCATAGTGTAGCCTAACATGTGCGTTATTCATCTAGTATTAGAAATGGTGCATGTACAACTATTGTCACAAATGGCACCCCCACGAATAACATGAGGCCAAAGCCACTCACCACTGCCAAGGCAACAGAAATCACTCCAACTACTGCAATAAACATTTTGTTTCGTATACAGCTAAACCTGTAAATAGGGAGGGAAAAATGATGAATTTTTAGCAGCAGCTTCCATACTCAAATTCCATCAATTCATGACATTCTTGATTTGGACCTGTTCTGAAATCTCTCCTGCAATCATTCTACATCTGTCTCCTGGAGACCTTTAATTCCCATGCACTATCCCAGACCAACTATACCAATTCAAAGAGGGAAAATAAAAGTTGGCATTTTGTGCTTTAACTTAACTATCTTCTTATGCAGCTGGCCAAGCACTAATTCCCTGATGGTGTTTCAGAACCACATACATGTACTGGAGCACAGCAGATGGTTAATTCCACACTAGTGTTCAAGGAGTTGTGTGTGAATTGAACACAACACTAAAGGGCAGGCAGCTGTAGTTGAGAAAGTACCCACATCCAATTATCTTTGCACTCATTTCCTGATTCCAACTAGCTATTAACAGCAACCTAAAGGGTTCCTGTACAACAGAGATAGTATGTGGTTAATAAAATGCATGAAAGCATCCTGCTAAAACGGTTTCAAGATTCTCCTTTATTGATGAAGAGGGTTCTAGAAAAGTTGCTATTAATTGCAAAAAAAAATTGTTTTGAAATGTACTGTTTTTGGATCAACACAAGACTTTTCTGTTTCTCTGTTGGACCACCAGAAATGGGAATACAGAGAGAGCATTTGAAAGCATGTATGCAGTACTTTTCCTCCACAATAACCACATTACATTTTAAAATATTGACAGCCACCTGTGGTTTTATGTTTTAATTTTATGTGAACAGTTTTAAACAAATGATTGATAAAAGTCTCTCTGGACTTCTATAGGAAAAATAAACTGAGTTGGAAGACTAGGAGAGACAACTAAGGAAATGGAGCTACTGATTCTAAAACAGTATGTGATGAAAATAACTTTTCAGATCATATTCACATAGCAAAACTTTCTTTTTATTAAAAGGTTTCTGCACCATCGATGTGTTCCACTTTTTCTCAAACTGCTGGTGCCTTGAGTTTAATTTAGGGTCCAAACACTCACACACAAATTTCAGAGCAAAATTAAATCGCTTGGGTTACAAAAAATTTCAACATGATGAATATTTTCCTTTTGCAATACTTCTTGAAAACAATATTTATAAATATTTAAGATAAGTACATAACACAGATGAAGTTCAAATGTAAAAAGGTTAGTGAGAGCTACACAGGACATGTTTAGTCTCAATCCCTTTTACAAGATTCTCATTTTTATGTAATTTTTTTAGACACTGAGGTAGGAAGGTAAATTGTTGGCTACAGTGACTTTACTTTGACTAGTTGTGCTGATGTTCTCAAAGCAACTGTTAATAATTGTAAGTGAAGGAAAGATATGAAAATGGACACTGTAGGAGACTGATGATATTCTAGAACCCTACAAGAAACTTGATAGAAGCAGTTTATCAAAATAATCGGAGAATGATCAAACTTTAGATTTCCTAAGACCCCAGATCAACAGATCTTGATTCAGTAGGTTTACAATGAAGCTGCAGAATCATTGTGTCTAAAATTTTCCTCACACGATTCCAATGGTCAGTCAAATTGAGGCATCCCTGGAAGCAAAATGGCTAATTTTCTGAATATTCTAATAACTTGACAGCGTCGGGCTGAATTGGACATGATTACACTTCAAAAACTGTATGTTTGGGGTGGAGGCCACATCTTTCTAAAAGATAACGATGTTATCTATTAAACACAAGTACAGTTAAACTATGTTTGAGAAGAGAAATATTTTCCAGATTTTATCAGAAATTGATTTAATAGTTGGCATAATAAATTTTGTCATTTCTAAAATGCCAAATTTGAAATAGTCTACAATCTCAATATACTACTACTTGCCATAGAATGGTGTTCAATTTGGCCATACTCTCTTGGGAAGGTCTTACCATCTGCTTGTGGCCCCCCACCCCTTCATCCCTGCCCAGGTTTCCAAGGATTAATTTACCCATTTAAATTCAATCATCCTGCTTTCTACCCAAATGTAAGGCAAACCCCAACATGGGTAGATTCATCAGTGTTTGAAACAGTTGGGTTGTTTTCCTAGCTGTTGTCATCACCTTCCTATAGTCTGCCATAATCCACAGCACTCTACCCACTCCTGATACTCCCAAAAATAGTCACCCAATCCCAAAGCTTGCTCAAGAAATACACAGCACAAACCACTCAGTGGCCAGCCAAAGGCGCACCCAAGGCCCACTGCCATCCCCAGAACCAAAAAAGTGAAACCCATGGCCCCCCCGTGGTACAGCCAGAACCAGCCTTCTCTCCTGGAGCCTGGCCGGCACCACCCGCCCGCCGGTGTCTGGGCGCCCGCCCACAGTGCCCACCGGGGTCCCGGGTGCCCGGGTCGGCCCCAGCAGGGCTATGGGGGCTGGTGTCTGCTGGCTGGGGGCAGGCTGTGCCCTGGGCAAGCGACCGCAGGCTGGCGAGGAGGGGGCCACTTGTAGCTGCGGCGGTCAGTGTCCATTCGGGCCCTGTGGAGCCGCTGGCCGGGTTGGGGACGCAGGCCTGCCGGCGCCTGGGCTGTCAGAGGCCGAGTACCGAGGCGAGCCATGCCAGCCTGTGGAGGCAGGGTGGGTGGCGAGCTGCACGCCAGCTTCAAGGCCCGGGGTGCTGGGCTGTGCCGGCCGCCTGCCCCGAGCTGGCCCTGTGTGTGTGTGTGTGCATGTGCGCGTGTGTTGTGTGTGCGCATGAGGATTTGTGTGTGCCTGCGGGCAAGCGCGTGTTTGGGGGCGGCGGGGTCCCTGGTAGAGAAGCAGGTGCACTGGCGGGGGAGGGGGGGCAGTGGTCAGCTGGGCTGGCAGGCAGGAGGCCCAGGCAGGAGGGGCTGGTGGTCTTTGGGAGTGGGTGGAGCCGGGGCGCAGGTCGGTGGCAGACGCCCAGGGGTCGGGCGGAAGGCCACCAGCAAAGCACTGAAGGCCAGGGGCGATGCCCCGACAGGCTTGCAGAGACTGAAGGCAGGAGACAGAGGTGTGAGCACACACGAAGGCGAGCCCTTGACCCCGACGATGACCACGGGCTGGACACAGTGAATGCAGCCAGGATGGAGGCGGCCTTGCTCCCGGGGAAGCCAAAGGTCCACAGGCCCTGAAGGCAACAGGCCAGCACCCCCTCCTCCTTTCAACCATGACTTTATGGAAAACCAACATTCAACATCTATTTCTCCTTTAAGAGACTGTAAAAGAATAAGGACCTTCCCAGACAAACAGAAACTCTGGAATTTCATTACGACTAAACCCCCACTCCAAAAACTACTATGAGGAATCCCAAATCCAGAACCTCAGAGGGACAAATAACAGCGAAAGAAGGCCAAAAAAAAAAAAAGTTGTTAAAAGAATAAATAAATAAAATCAAAGGAAAGACAAACACAATGGCAAATACAGATGCTAACATCAATATTAACTCTAAATGTCAATGGACTAAACTCTTCAATAAAAAGACACAGAGTTGCAGCCTGGATTAAGAAACAAAACCCAACCTTTTGCTGTCTCCAGGAAACACATTTAGCTACAAAAGATAAAAATAGACTCAAAGTTAAAGGATGGGAAACAATCCTACAAGCAAATGGACCAAAAAAGAAAGAAAGCAGGAACAGCTATACTTATATCAGATAAAACAGATTTCAAACTCAAAAAAATAAAAAGAGACCCCAATGGTCACTACATTATGATCAAGGGGACAATACTTCAAGAAGCAATAACACTCATTAACATATACTCACCAAACGAAGGAGCACCAAACTATATCAGACAACTGTTGTCCTCTCTGAAAACACATCAGAGAAAACACATAAGTAGTGGGAGAATTCAACACACCACTATCAAAAATGGATAGATCAACAAGACAAAAAATAAGTAAAGAAACTAAAGCTCTAAAAAGGACGTAGAGCATTTGGGCTTGACAGACATCTATAGGACACTAAACCCACCAAAAATGGAGTACACATTTTTCTCCAGCACACACGGATCATTCTCCAGGATCGATCACATACTGGGGCACAAGACAAACATCAACAGATACACCAAGATTGAAATCATACCAACCATCTTTTCTGACCATGAAGGCATCAAACTAGAAATAAACCATAAAAAGAAGGCAAGGAACTTTCCTACCTCATGGAAATTAATAACCACACTACTGGAAGACCACTGGACTTATGAGGATATCAAAGAAGAAATTAAAAAATTCTTTGAATTGAATGACAAGGAGAACACCAATATCCTAAATGTATGGGATGCAGCAAAAGCAGTAATAAGAGGAAAATATATAGCAATAGAAGCTCACATAAAGAAACAAGAAAGAACTCAAAGAAACAACCTAATCTCGAAGCTCAAAGATCTAGAAAAAGAACAACAAAAAAACCCCCAAAACCAGTAGAAGAAAAGAAATAATAAAAACCAAAGCAGAAATAAATGAAATTGAAATTAAAAAAATAATCCAAAAGATCAATGAAACCAAGAGCTGGTTCTTTGAAAAAATCAATAAAATACACAAACCCCTAGCCAGGGTCACAAAGGAAAAAAGGGAGAAAGCACGAATAAACAGGATCATAAATGAAAAAGGAGAAATCACAACGGACACAGCAGAAATCAAAAGAATAATCAGTAACTCCTATGAACAGTTATATGGAAACAAGTTCAACAATCTAGAGGAGATGGTCAAATTCCTACAACTCTACAATCACCCAAAGCTAGATAAAGAAGAAATAGAACACCTAAACAGACCAATTACAAGCAGCGAAATTAAAATGGTAATCAAAAACCTCCCCATAAACAAAAGCCCAGGACCTGATGGATTTACAAATGAATTCTACCAAACATTCAGAGACGAATTAGTGCCTATCCTTCACAAACTCTTCCAAAAAATTGAGAAGGAAGGGACAGTACCAAACACATTCTATGAAGCTAACATTACACTAATTCCAAAACCGAACAAGGACAACACAAAAAAGGAAAACTACAGGCCAATTCCCTAATGAACACTGATGCAAAAATCCTCAATAAAATTTTAGCTATCAGAATCCAACAATGTATCCATAAGATAATTCACCACGACCAAGTAGGATTCATTCCAGGGACACAAGGATGGTTTAACATCCGAAAATCAATCAACGTTATCCAACACATCAACAAAAAGAAATATAAAAAAACATATGATAATACCAATAGATTCTCAGAAAGCTTTCGACAAAGTGCAACACCCATTCATGATAAAAGCCCTTGAAATTCTTGGGATGCAAGGAACATACCTCAACATCATAAAGGCCATCTATGACAAGCCAACAGCCAGTATCATTCTCAATGGCGAAAAGCTGAAAGCAATTCCATTAAGATCTGGAACAAGACAAGGATGTCCACTCTCACCAATGCTTTTCAATATAATACTGGAAGTCTTAGCCAGAGCAATAAGACAAGAGAAAGACATACAAGGAATCCAAATAGGAAAAGAAGAAGTCAAACTATCATTATTTGCAGATGATATGATAATATACATAGAGAACCCCAAAAATTCCACAGAAAAACTAATTCAACTCATCAATCAGTTCAGTAAAGTGGCAATATACAAAATCAACACGCAAAAGTCAGTAGCCTTCCTATACACAAACAATAAATCTGAAGAAGAAATAAAAAAAAAACATCCCTTTTATTATTGAAACAAAAATAAATCAAATATTTGGGAATAAATCTAACAAAAGAGGTAAAGGACCTATACAAAGAAAACTATAAAGCACTGTTAAAAGAAATAGAAGAAGACACAAAGAAATGGAAAAACATCCTCTGCTCATGGATTGGAAGAATAAACATTATTAAAATGGCCATCCTACCAAAAGAAATATACAGAGTCAATGCTGTTCTAATCAAAATTTCAATGTCATTCTTCAAAGAAATAGAACAATTATTGATGAAATTCATATGGAATCACCAAAAACCCCGAATAGCCAAAGCTCTCATGAAAAAAAAGAAGGGAATGGAGGCATCACACTCCCAGACTTCAAACTATACTATAAAGCCATAATCATCAAAACTGCATGGTATTGGAACAAGAACAGACATACAGACCAAAGGAATCGAATAGAAAATCCAGAAATAAACCCACAGATTTATGATCAACTAATCTTTGACAAAGGAGCAAAGACTATGCATTGGAGCAAAGAAAGTTTGTTCAATAAATGGTGCTGGGAAAACTGGGTTGCTACATGCAAAAGAATGAAGCTTGACCACTACCTCACACCATATACAAAAATCAACTCAAAATGGATTAAAGAACTAGACATAAGACCTGAAACCATAAAATACATAGAAGGAAATATAGGCGAAACACTACGTGATATTCACATCAAAGACATCTTTACAGACACATTACCCAAAGCAGTGATAGTGAAGGCAAAAATCAACAGCTGGGACTACATCAAATTAAAGAGCTTCTGCACAGCAAAAGAGACAATAACCAAAACAAAGAGAAACCCCACCAACTGGGAGAACCTTTTTGCACACAACACTAATGATAAAGGACTGATCACAAAAATCTGCAAAGAGCTGATGAGACTCAACAACAACAAAGAAAATAATCCAGTCAAAAAATGGGCAGAAGAGCTAAAAAGAAACTTCTCTGAAGAGGAAATGCAAATGGCCAACAGGCATATGAAAAAATATTCAACATCACTTGTCATCAGGGAAATGCAAATCAAAACTACAATGAGATGCCATCTTACACCAGTGAGAATGGCACATACTAAAAAAACTAGCAACAACAAATGTTGGTGAGGATGTGGAGAAAAAGGAACTCTTTTGCACTGTTGGTGGGAGTGCAAACTGGTCCAACCACTATGGAGAGCTGTGTGGAGATTTCTGGACCTACTAAACATAGAGCTTCCATATGATCCAGAAATTCCACTCCTAGGTATTTACCCAAAGGACACAGAAACATCAATTCCAAAGAACACCTGCACCCCTATGTTTATAGCAGCACTATTTACAATAGCTAAGCTTTGGAAACAACCCAAATGCCCAAAAATAGATGACTGGATCAAGAAGATGTGGTACATATGCACCATGGAATATTCCTCAGCATTCATAAAAGATAAACACATGCAATTTGCAGCAACATGGATGGAGCTGGAAGGGATCATGCTCAGTGAAATAAGCCAGAAAGAAAAAGAAAAATACCGGATGGTCTCACTCATAGCAGGAATCAAGAAAACTTAAATAAGGGACCAGGAAAATGAATAACTATAAGAAAGTGAAAATCAAAATCAACAAAAATCTATGAACCAGAGATGCTTTTTTGGGGGTGGGGGGCGGGAGGGGAGGGATTGGGGTCAGAAATGTTTGGTTGCAATTGTGTGGGGAATATAAAAATAAAATTTATTATTTAAAAAATAAAAAAATAAAAAAAGATATAATAATAAAAAAAATCAACAAGCAACTATAAACCAGAGACACACTTTGGGAGGAGTGGAGAGGAAGGACTAGGATCAAAATAAGGGGGGGGGGCTGCAATTGTATGGGGAATATAACCCAAATGAAAATGCATACATTGTACAAAGATGAAAAATGATGTAAGAATTATATAAAATAAAATATTAAAAATATATCATTCTTTGGGCTTGTTTTCTTTTTTCTAGCTGCTGCTGAATTTGAGTCTGTATCCTATCGAGCTTCTCCTCTAGGATCTACTGATGTTCAAATCAAGATCTGCTTTGGAAAACATCACAAGAATATGTACAGATTTTGAAGAAAAATTATATGATCTGAATGCTAAATAATGAAAATTCTTCCCCTGGGCTGTTTACATAACACTGTAATTGTTTCTTACATTTTATTAAAGGAATATTAAAATTAAATCAAAAGGAATATTAAAATATTTTTGTGTCATGAAAATGTGTATAGTATTTCTATGTGTGTGTCTAGTTTGTATTTTATTGATTATTAATTATGTCAGGTCACATAAGTTGAGTTACCTGCATTGGGAGGTTATGAAATGCACTAAGAGGTTAAACAGGTGATGGCAGAAGGTTCAAGAGTTCTACCTGACCTAATACCTCACCACATGAGGGTGCAGGAGGCACCACTGCCACCATCACCCTGGAGATTTGTACATTTCATATTCAAAGAGTAAAAATAGTTCATTGACACTTAACTAGCATCATTTTTAATCCATGACCTATGAAAAAAACACATAATTTCACAATCTTCAGCACAAAACAAGGTATTTTCTGGCCCTTGAACTGCCTACAGTTAAGTAGGGTCTTCGAGGTTCCCCCCACCACTGCTGTTATTTTTGCATGCTCATCTCTAGAAAGGAAGTCACTTTTCCATTCCTGCATTTAATTTGCTGCAAGGTTTGGAGTATAAGAGTTGTCCTGTTTCTAGCTTCAGCACAGAAGATATAATCCTGATTTCAGCCATTTTTTTAGTTGACAACTCACTTTTTAGAGTGACATCAAGAATCTGTGTCTACATAGCATTTTGTTTCTTAATGTTTCAGCCTCTCAAAAAAATAAATAAATGCCTGGCATACTTGTTTAGTCAATGAATGGGCATCATGAAAGGTATTGCTGAGAAGAATGCCACACAGGTTAAAAAGTGTATCTAGATATTTATAGTTGAAGGGGGGAAAAAATCTATGAAAAATCCCCATCTAGAGATCCAATTTTAAAGTACTGGACGTTCCCCTATTTTTTTTCTCTTCTCAAAGAGCATTAGATGAAATACTGTACAATCAGATCATAACATTCTACCCAGCGTGTGGTGAGTATGCAGCAAATACTGGCTTTTGTGATTATTTTTTCACCCCACTCAGCACATGTGTTTTGTTGTTGTTGTTGTTGTTTATTTATACAAGCACTGGGTAAAGTCAGAAGCTCGGGAGGGTGAGAGAATTCACCAGAGCCAGAGGGGAGAGCAGAGCAGGACGAGTGAAGACGTTCACTGCTGAGGGGAGCAGTGGGTGGCAGGAGAGGTCTGTGCGCCATGTGGGACACTTGCCCGGTGGCCAGGGATCAAGCCGGCGCTGTAGAAGCTGCAGGCAGCTTCGCAACCCAGTGCTCAACTGTTGCGCCACTGGTGGTGCCTCCTGCGCCCTCATGTGGTGAGGTATTAGGTCAGGTAGATCTCTTGAACCTTCTGCCATCACCTGTGGCGCTCAAAGCCTGTGCCTATGTAATACCTTTTTGGTCTTTATCTCTCCCTCCTCAACTCATTTTTTCTCTTTTTCCTTTTCACTTTGCTGTGGCCAACTCCACATTTATCCTTCAAGTTCTCTAGTATTTTCATCCTTCCTGTTAATAAGTAGTGCAAATTAATTTATATATGCATATTTATGTATATAATCCCTAGTAAATATTAAGTACATTACTAAGCTTAACTAAAAATACCACATCATGTTAGACTAAGAGGCCCTATCTGCTAGTTTAAGTGCATGTCACTGAAACATGATTACTTGTGGGGAAATCCCTTTAATATCAGGAATTGACCTGCCCAGACTGTACAATGCAGAGGAAGGACGGCACCAATCCTTGTTTCCATTTTGCATTCATAAGAATACTCATCAGGCAGTTCTTGGCATATTCCTCCAGTCTAGTCTATAAAATGTGGGAATTGGTATGACATCTTGGATCATGCTATTTCTTGATCAATAAGAATTGATCAATCTTATTTCTGTGATCAATAAGTTCCTTGGAAGAAGAACAACCTTCCTATAACCCTATGCTTTCTGGAAGTCAATCGACACTTTCAAAGACTCAAAAATCAAGTCACTGCTGTTTCCAGTGCTTTGGACCATCTCTCAAAGACATTTGTTGATTATCATGTGAATGCCTGGAAAATGTTTTAGAATCTTTTTCCATGAATGCATTACCCTAGCATTCAGAATTACGATCCGCCTGATTAAAAAAAAAATCAAGTATAATCATAAAAATGATTTTTTTTTCGGGAAACTGGCACTACCTGGTTGAAATAACGAGTCTGATTGTCACGGAAAAAAGTATCTATGCATTAGCAATATTCTAAAAGAGAAAGTGACTTTTGAGTGTTCAGGAACATGGGGAAATTGTTTAAGGTAGTTCTGATTTTGACAATGATTCTTTAATAAAAAAAGATAAAAAAATTACTTCATAACCACAAGATGGCATCAATTTCTTATTTTTCAAAGTTTAGCACATTCCTGTTTTAAACTTTTTCAAGATTACAAGGATTAGGAAGGTTTGGTTAGAATCTTCCCTTAAGTATGGACTCAGACTATAAAACCACGATCACTGCAGTAAATAAGGATTTGTGAGTAGAAGTCCAGCAAGGTGGCAGCAGAAAGAAGAAGCCAGGCTTACACCCTCCAATAATTACAACTAAAATGCAACAGAAAAAAGTGGGTATCCCTGAAAGGTCCTAGGTGATAAATCATGCCCATACATCTTCTGAGGGAAATATCAGGGCTATGACATGGCACCAAGCCAATGTTCCTGATGCGATGATATATTCTACTAAATAAATGCAGTGAAAATGCAGAGTCTAATAACTATCGGCAAAGACTAGACATAAGTATCGAGATCTTCAACTTAGGAGGAGAGGCTCATGGAGGTAACTGCATGCTTGACCCATTGTTTCTCCAGCATTCTGCTTCTTGGAGCCATTCATTTCCATGGGCGAACTCTAGGGTGGGTGGGTTAACTTCCAGATGGAAAGTCAATCTCTGTATGTTTCTCCCTCTCCCCCCACCCCCGGCCCCGCCTCTCTATTATTTCTGCCTTCTTCTTTCCCTCTCTCTCTTTACCAAGAGATTTGACTGGATCTCCCTTAATTCACTGTATGCACTTGTGGCGCTGAAGCCTGAAATTAGGGCATTTGACAGAAATCTTAGTACAAAACTCTTTGTACTCAAAGTGGGGCTGCTCATTCATCCTGGTGAGTGGTCACATAGCTGTGCTGATGAAGAAAACTTTCTATGTGGTGTTGACTTTATTCTTGACTCTCATTAGCTTTCATCTCCCCAGGGGCTGTGCATGTGCTGTGGGAGCTCCCAGGAGGTGGCTGGCTCTGTGGAGACAGGCGTGTCCTGCGTGAGGAAGTGCTTCGTGCCAGGTGCTGAGCGCAACAGCATCTTGCTGAGTTCACTTACATACGTCATAGATTTCCTGATTTCCAAAGGCTCTTTCTGAAAGCTCAAACCAATTGTAATGCCATAATGACTGTACTTTTCTTGGGAAAAACAGGCTCCATGAGCAGCTTTTTTTCCCCACTATGTAAACTGGATCAGCTTTAACTTTGAAAGAATCCAGTCTGGTTTATTATAAACTCCAACTGACATTTTCTACCCTATTTTGGGACAGCCAGCTGCATGCATATTCTGGTAGAGCTATGGAAACATGGGCTCTCACTCAGCTCTAACAAGCTATCAGGTAAGCAACCTGACTTTTAAGCATAATTTCTACCTTGTTGATCTTCCTATGGGGCTTAAGGAAGTGACAGAGAGAGAGTTCTCCATTCTTGGTGTGACAAGGAGGAGCATTATCTGAAAAGTTAGCATTTATGTTGGCAATCTGAGCATCCATTTCAAATAATTAAAAAATGGGAATGACTTACAAAGACAACTATGAATATTAGAAAAGGAAACACTCTTTAAAGTACAGGAATATGTAAATTAGAGAAGACATTATCCTAATGTGATTTGAAGTTTCGGTTGAAAACTTGTCAAATTATTGGCACCGGCCCCTCGGGTCCAGGGCTCCCCACACACGTGTCCTTCACACCCTGTGGGGAATGGCTCTCAGGGCCACGCCCACAGCTTTACTGCTGACTTCACAAGTGCATGTGTCCTTTGCCACCATGGTGCAGTATTCCTGGTCACATGGTCTTTGTTTCCATTCGTTCTCAGCCTCACTGGTTCTCACAGGCCCTCTTGCTCTAGCCCTCTGAGTGCCCAGGGCTTCCACGTTATATTAATGTTTCAGCTGATAATTTCAACTGAGAACAACGGGTGAGAGAAACCTGGTTACATAAGGTACTGGGCGCTTCCAACAGTCTAAAAAGGAGAAGGTTGAAGATTTACTGATGCATTCTCTTTATTTATTTTCAGATTTTTTTATTTTAACATTTATCATTTTTTTACATTTTTGGACAATATTTGCTTCCCCTCACCCCCTAAGATTGAGTCCCCATAGAATTTACTTCCCTAAGGCACCCATGCACCATCACCACAGTCCCCTGTGCTCCTCCCTCCCTCCCTCTCACCCCTCTCCCTCCTCCTCCCCTGCAGTATGTCTCTGGTTTATAATTGTCTGTTTTTGCCTTGTTGTGTTTTGTACTGTTGTTATTATTTTTTTACACTGATGTCTTATTTGGTCCCCCTATATTCCTGTTATACGTGAAGCCATTCAATATTTTTCTTTTTCCTTCTGGCTTATTTCACTGAGGATAATTCCTTCTAGCTCCATCCACATTGCTGCGAATGGCATGAGTTTATCTTTTTGATTGCTGAGTAATATTCCATCATGTATATATACCACCTCTCCCTGATCCAGTCATCTATTTCTGGGCATTTGGGTTGTTTCCAGGTTTTACCTATTGTAAATAGTGTTGCAATATACATAGGCATACAGGTGCTCTTTTGAATCACTGTTTTTGTGTCCTTTGGGTAGATCCCTAGGAGTGGAATTGCCAGATCATATGGTAGCTCCATTTTTAGTAGACTGAGGAACCTCCAGACGGCTTTCCACAATGATTGGACCAGTTTGCACTCCCACCAGCAATGTAGAAGAGTTCCTTTTTCACCACATCCTTGCCAACATTTGCTGTTGCTTGTTTTTTTTGATATGTGCCATTCTTACTGGTGTAAGGTGGTACCTCAGTGTGGCTTTGATTTGCATTTCCCTGATTATCAGCGATGTTGGACATTTTTCCATATGCCTGTTGGCCATTTGCATTTCCTCTTTGGAGAAATGTCTTTTGATTTCTTCTGCCTATTTCTTGACTGGATTGTTTATTTTGTTTTTGTTGAACCATGTGAGTTCCTTGTATATTATTGTGATCAGTCCCTTATCAGTTGGATGGAGTGCAAAGATATTTTCCCAATCAGTGGGATGTCTCTCTGTTTTGGTTAATGTCTCTTTTGCTGTGCAGAAGCTTTTCAGTTTGATGTAATCCCAGGTGTATATCTTTGCCTTCACTATCACTGCTTTGGGTGTTTTTAGCAGCACTGTTTACAATAGCTAAGCTTTGGAAACAACCCAAATGCCCAAAAATAGATGACTGGATCAAGAAGATGTGGTACATATACACCATGGAATATTACTCAGCATTCAAAAAAGATAAACACATGCAATTTGCTGCAACATGGATGGAGCTGGAAGGGATCATGCTCAGCGAAATAAGCCAGAAAGAAAAAGAAAAATACCGGATGGTCTCACTCATAGCAGGAATCTAGAAAACTTAAATAAGGGACCAGGAAAAAGAATAAGTGTAAGAAAGTGAAAATCAAAATCAACAATAAACTATAAACCAGAGACACTCTATGGGGGATGGGGGCGGGGAGCGGAGGGATTGGGCTCAAAATAAGGGGCTGCAATTGTATGGGGAATATAAAAATAAAATATAAAAAAATCATAAAAAAATAAAGAAGTTTCTGAGATGTATGTCTTGTAGTGTTTTACCTATCTTTCCATCTATGTATTTTACGGTTTCAGGTCTTATGTCCAGTTCTTTTATCCATTTTGAGTTGATTTTTGTGCACGGTGAGAGGTAGTGGTCTAGTTTCATTTTTTTTTTGCATGTGGAGGTATAGCGCTGCAAACGGTCTGTGTTCCACTGCATAGTCTTTGCTCCTTTGTCAAAGATTAGTTGTCCATATAAGTGTGGTTTTACTTTTGGGCTCTCTATTCAGTTCCATTGGTCTGGGTGTCTGTTTTTGTTTCAATACCAAACTGTTTTAATTATTATGACTTTGTAGTATAGCTTGAAGTTTGGAAGTGTGATACCTCCTTTTTCCTTTGTTTTCATCAGTAGGGCTTTGGCTATCCATGGTTTTTAGTGGTTCCATATGAATTTCATCAGTATTTGTTCTATTTCTTTGAAGAATGTCATTGAGATTTTTATTGGAATAGCAGTGAATATGTATATTGCTTTTGGGAGGATGGCCATTTTAATAATGTTGATTCTTCCAATCCATGAGCAGGGGATGTCTTTCCATTTATTTGTGTCGTCTTCAATTTCTTTTAACAGTGTTTTATAATTTTCTTTGTATAGGTCTCTCACCTCTTTTGTCAGGTGTATTCCCAAATATTTGATTTTTTTTGGTTTCAATTATAAAAGGGATGGTTTTCTTGATTTCTTCTTCTTCTGATTGATTGTTTGTGTATAGGAAGGCTACTAATTTTTGCGTGTTGATTTTGTATCCTGCTACTCTACTGAACTGATTGATTACTTTGAGAAGTTTTTCTGAGGAGTTTTTAGGGTTCTCTATGTATATTATCATATTTTCTGCAAATAGTGATGGTTTGACTTCTTCCTTGCCTATTTGGAATCCTTGTATGTCTTTCTCTTGTCTTATTGCCCTGGCTAGGACCTCCAGTATTATATTGAAGAGCAGTGGTGAGAGAGGACATCCTTGTCTTATCCCTGATCTTAGAGGAAAGGCCTTCAGCTTTTCGCCATTGAGAATAATATTGGCAGTGGGTTTATTGCATATGGCTTTTATCAAGTTAAGGTATGTTCCTTCTATCCCGAGAACTTCAAGGGCCTTCCTCATAAATGGATGTTGGACTTGTCCAATGCTTTCTCAGCATCTATTGATATGATCATATGTTTTTTATTTTTCTTTTTATTGTTGTGTTGGATTACACTTACTGATTTTCGTATGTTGAACCATCCTTGTGCCCCTGGGATGAATCCCACTTGATCGTGGTGTACTGTCCCTTTGATGCATTGTTGGATTCTGTTGGCAAGGAGATTGTTGAGGATTTTTGCATCAGCGTTCATTAGGGAGACTGGCCTGTAGTTTTCTTTTTTTGTGCTGTCTTTGTTTGGTTTTAGTATTAGTGTAATATTGGCTTTGTAGAATGTATTTGGTAGTATTCCTTCTTTTTCAATTTTGTGAAAGATTTTGTGTAGGACAAACTCTTTGTAAGCGTTTGGTAGAATTCATTTGTGAAGCCGTCTGGCCTGGCCTTTTGTTTTTGGGGAGTGCTTTGATTACTGCCTCAATTTCTATGCTTGTAATTGGTCTGTTTAGTTGTTCTATTTCTTCTTTGTCCAGCTTTGGATGATTATATCGTTCTAGGAATTTGTCCATCTCTTCTAGGTTGTTGAATTTTTTGCATATAGGTGTTCATAGTAATCTCTGATTATTCTTTTGATTTCTACTGAGTCTGTGGTGATTTCGCCTCTTTCATTTGTAATCCTATTTACATGTGTTTTCTCCCATTTTTTCTTTGTGAGCCTGGCTAGAGGTTTGTCTATTTTGTTTTATTTTTTCAAAGAACCAACTTTTGGTTTCATTAATCTTTTGGATTTTTTTTTAATACCCAATTCATTTATTTCTGCTTTAATTTTTATTATTTACATTCACCTACTGGCTGTAGGGTTTTTTGTTGTTCTTTTTCTAGCTCTTTGAGATGTGAGATTTGGTTGTTTCTTTGAGTTCTTTCTTGCTTGTTGATGTGAGCCTGTATTGTTATATATTTTCCTCTTATTACTACTTTTGCTCCATCCCATAAGTTCTGGAAAGTGGTATCCTCCTTGTCTTTCAACTCAACGTATTTTTTTAATCTCTTCCTTGATCCCTTCATTAGTCCAGTGTTCTTCCACTAGTGTGGATTTCAATCTCCATGAAGTGGGAGGGTTCCTTGTTTTCCTTATCATGATTTATTTCTAGTTTGATGCCTTTATGATCGGAGAAGAGAATTGGAATGATTTTGATCCTCATGTATCTGTAGATGTTTTTCTTGTGGCCCAGTATGTGATCGATTCTGGAGAATGATCCATGTGCACTTGAGAAAAATGTGTACCCGTATTTTTTTGGGTGCAGTGTCCTATAGATGTCTGTTAAGTTCATGAGTTCTATGTATTTATTTAGGGCTCTAGTGATTTTTTTTTTTTGTCTGTTTATTCGTTGATCTGTCCATTGGTGAGAGTGGGGTGTTGAAGTCTCCCAGTATATATGTATTTTCTTTAATGTCTGTTTTCAGAGCTGGTAATAATTGTCTAATATATTTTGGTGCCCCTTCATTTGGTGAGTATATGTGGACAAGTGTTGTATCTTCCTGATGTATTGTCCCCTTGATCATAATGTAGTGTCCATCTATGTCTCTTTATACCTCTTTTAATTTGAAGTCTATTTCATCTGATATAAGTATGGCTCTTCCTGCCTTCTTTTTTGGTCCATTTGCTTGTAGGATTGTTTCCAACCTTTTACTTTAGATCTATGTTTATTTATTTTTTATTTTTTTATTTTTTTTTAAAGATTTATTTATTTTTTTATACAAGCACTGGGTACAGTCAGAAGCGCAGAGGGTGAGAGAATTCACCAGAGCCAGAGCGGGGAGCAGAGCAGGCAGAAGGACCGAAGTACACTGCTGAGGGGAGCAGTGGGCGGCAGAAGTCTGCGTGCCATGTGGGACCCTCTTCTGGTGGCAGGGGGGCAGCCAGGATCGAACCGTGCTGCAGAGGCTGCGGGCATCTTCTCAACCCAGCGCTCAACCGCTGCGCCACAGGGGAGGCCGATCTATGTTTACCTTTTGTGGCTAAATGTGTTTCCTGGAGACAGCAGAAGGTCGGATTTTGTTTTTGAATCCAGCCTGCTACTTTGTGTCTTTTTATTGATGAGTTTAATCCATTTACATTTAGAGTTAATATTGGTATGTTGGCATCTGTGTGTGTCATTTTGTTTGTCTTTTTCGTGATTTCATTCCTTGCTTTATTCTGTTCTTCTTGTTCATTCCTCTGTTGGTTTTGGCTTTAGGACTTCTTGTAGAATTTTTTGGAGTGGGGGGTTTAGTTGTAATGACTTTCTGGAGTTTCTGTTTGTCTGAGAAGGTCCATATATATATTTTTTTTTCTTTATAGAGGAAGGAGAGCTTTGTAGGGTAAAGTATTCTTGGTTGGCATTTGCTGTCTTGAAGTTTGCTGAATATGTTACTCCATCCTCTTCTTGCCCATAATTTTTTTCAGAGAAATCTGAAGTTAACCTGATTGGTTTTCCCTTAGAAGTCATCTGTTTTCCCCCCCTTGCCAGTTTCATTATTTTTTCATTGTCTTGGACTCTTGCAAGCTTTACTATTTGGTGTCTTGCTGTAGTTTTCTTTTCATTGTGGTAATTGAGAGTTCTTCTCACTTCTTGTATGTTTACGCTCATCTCCTTTTTCATGCTTGGGAAGTTTTCTTCAATTATCTTCTTGAATAATTTCTCAGTTCCTTTGTCTTTCTCTTTGTCTTCCTGAATGCCTATGACTCTTACATTTCCTCTCTTCATGGAGCCTGATAATTGTCTAAGAGTCTCCTCATACTGCTTCATTTGCACTTCTCTCTCCTTTTCTCTTTTGGCTCTTTTTATTTCTGTTTCTTCAATACCACTGATCTGTTCTTCCATTTCATTGATTCTGTTTTCATTGCTTTCCCCAGAGTTCTTTAGCTCCTCTAGTAATCTTTTAATCTCCTGCATTTCTTTTCTTTCCTTTCTTAATATCTCAATTTCATTCTTAAGTTCAGTGATTATTTGTCTCAACTAATTTTTTTCCCTTTTTGTTTTCTTTCTGCTTTTTAATCATGATGATCATTAATTCTCTATTGATAGGCCGAGTTCTTCCATGTCATTGTTGAGCTCCGGTGACCTTATTTCTTTTTGTGGTGTGTTCTCCTGCAGGCTTACTTGGTTATTTATATGTTTTCTTCTCCCAGTTGTTTGCTTTCTAATTAGTTCTATGTGTTGGGACGTTGTGCCACTGGTGTTGGCAGGCGTCTCTCTGGAGTGCTCCTTTACGGGTGCTAGAAACTGTTTACCAGACTGAGACCAGCACTGGTAGGCCTAAACTCCACCAGGGTATTGATGCTGTGTTGCTGGGCACTGTCCCTTACAGTTCCCTCTCTCTGTATTTACTGTTCCAACAAGGAATCAACTAGTTGGTGATTTTGTTCTGGTCACCAGGTGGCGCCAGAGATCCGTACTTGCTGACCTGTGCTTTTTCCCAGTGGTTCTCTGAGAAATGGGGGTAGGGGGGTTACCAGGGTGAGCACCTCAACACAGGGGCTCTTATTCAAGCTGGGTGCTGTGTCTGCTCCGTTTTCACCCGGTGCTGTGCCCACAGGTGTATGGATTCCATGCCCTGACTTCTGCACTCTAGGTCTCAGTTGCAGGGCTATCAGATCCAAAATGCTGGCTGTCACCCTGTGCAGTGCCTGCTGTTATGGCACGCCCCATGCCCCGGATCCTGTGGCTGGCTCTCAGTTTTAGGATGGGGTCTTGCTCTACGCCTTATTTCCCTCCTTACCCCCTTTTGCACTGCCCACCCTCTCTTGGAGCCTGAGGGTGTTTTGGGGATCCCTGGTTTCCAACTCTCAGGATGTTGGTGATTTTTTATGGTCACTAGGTGGAGCCAGAGGTCTTTTCTAGTGTCCTTCCAGAACTGTCTTTCTCCCCCATGGGCCCAGGGGAACAGAGTGGGAGTGGAGTGGAGAGCCTCAAAGGCATGGGGGTGCAGGGACTTCCCTGTGCCCCACTGTCGTGGAGATCCTGCACCCCGAATTTTGTGCTCTCAGTTCCGAAGCCCTCAAATCCAGGATGCGGGCTGTAGCCCAGTTTAGTATCCACAGATATGGCGCGCCTTTTGCACCCTGCTTCCATGTCCGGGCGCCTGGTTTCTGATTACTCGGTGAGGGACATTCACCTCAGTGAGGGCTCCCGCGCATCTCCCCACAGGCACGGGGACCTGGGCAGCTGGGATCCACAATCTGCATATTCTTTTCAAGTGCACTGCTTTTCAGCACAAGCTTACCGGCTGGTCTTGGGCTATTTATAGGTCTCCACAGAGTCCTTATCTTCCTCTAATGGCTCAAGAGCCATTCACTCACCTCCGCAGTGATCCCTGCCCAGATCTCCACAGTTCCAGTTCACAGGGTGCAGTGCCTAAAATAGCTCCTTTCCACTCACAGTCCCGCTTGATGTGTAGTTTGTTCTTGTTAGTTGTTTTTGCTTGTTTGTTTATTTTCCTCCTTTCTGTTGGTCCTAGAGTGCTGACTTTGTGGGTGGGGGAGGGTAGCCAGGTTCTGAGCTTTCCTCCCTTCTTGTCCTCTTATGACAACTTTCTTCTCTGTGCAGTTTGCCAGAGTCACCCGTTTATCTTCTGCATCCCAGTTCTCGCAGGGACCTGACATTTTTCTTCCCTATTAACTTTTTTTTTTTTTTTTTTTTTTAATGGGAGGACTTACTCGCAGCATTTCCCCTCTGCCATGTTGATCTCTCTCTGATTCATTCTTTGACATTGTGCAGGCAATGCATGGATGGGATGAATGGTGAGTAGGAGGTGACTTTTCCTCCTGGTGGGAAGATGAGCGCATAACTATTGCTTTAAGAAAGCTGAGGAGGAGTCCTCTGCTAGAGCAAGGAAGGAGGGGAGTGTACAAACAGACCAATTGGGAAGGACCTCATGGAAAGAAGGGTCCTGACACTAGCCCGCCCCTTTCCTGCTATCAGCATCAGCATTTATTTTCTTCTGTTTCACAATGAACTTTGTGCTGAATGGTTCTCTAAAGGGCATTTTTTAATTTTAAATGCAGTGTTTCACAAACAGGCCCCATGGGTTTCCAAACCTAAAAGGAGGTCAGGCTCCTGCCATAGAAGCTTTGATCTTCACATAGCTCCTCATTTCTTCATCTTCAGTTACCTTCAGTGTAATAATGTATGTTCAAAAAGCTATATTCAATGACACTTAAAACACAGTGAGATGCCCCATGTCTAGCTTAAAGTAGCTCTCACCTTAGGAGATTCTTACACTGTAGATTAAATATCACACCACAAAGTCTGTTGAGGTCAATGCCTCCTGATTGTGAATAAGCATAGGATGGTCCTTCCCTTTGGATTTTGCTCTTGTGTCTTTAGGCCAGATGGTCTGAGGTATTTAGGGAATAAAACAGGTTACTGTGGCAGTAGATAAAATAATTTCATCTCTTACTCATAGACACTGTCTCTGTAAGAAGTGGCAATAGTCTGTGCAGGCCCGAGGCTGGAGATAGCCAAGAAAATAGGTGATGGGGAGAGAGTAAACTTTGAGGATGATCTTAGGGAGGTTGACACTTCTGCTCTTTTTAAAAGACACAGGTAGAGTTATTGTCTCTATTCATCTGAAGAGATAATTTAGGTACTTCAAAACTTTGTTCAGAATGTGCATACAATGACATCCCAGCAGAGCTAAACCTGGAATCGCCATAGTAATCTACAGGGAAATGTGTCTTTTTTTTATTTTTTAAATAAATTTTATTTTTATATTCCCCATACAATTGCAACCCCCTTATTTTGACCCCAATCCCTCCCCTCCCCGACCCGTACCCCCCATAGAGTGTCTCTGGTTCATAGTTTATTGTTGATTTTGATTTTCACTTTCTTATATTTATTTTCCTGATCCCTTATTTAAGTTTTCTAGATTCCTGCTATGAGTGAGACCATCCTGTATTTTTCTTTTTCTTTCTGGCTTATTTCGCTGAGCATGATCCCTTCCAGCTCCATCCATGTTGCTGCAAATTGCACGTTTTTATCTTTTTTGAATGCTGAGTAATATTCTATGGTGTATATGTACCACATCTTCTTGATCCAGTCATCTATTTTTGGGCATTTGGGCTGTTTCCAAAGCTTCGCTATTGTAAACAATGCTGCTATAAACATAGGGGTGCAAGTGCTCTTTGGAATTGATGTTTCTGTGTCCTTTGGGTAAATACCTAGGAGTGGGATTGCTGGATCATATGGAAGCTCTATCTTTAGTAGGTTGAGGAATCTCCACACAGCTTTCCATAGTGTTTGGACCAGTTTACACTCCCACCAGCAGTGCAGGAGAGTTCCTTTATTTACACATCCTCGCCAACATTTGTTGTTGCTAGTTTTTATAATATGTGCCATCTCACTGGTGTGAGATGGTATCTTATTGTAGTTTTGATTTGCATTTCTCTGATTGCAAGTGATGTTGAACATTTTTTCATATGCCTGGTTACACCCAATTTTTATAGTTTAAAATAAAGATGACAACAGTTCCTAATTTATAAAACATTTTAATGTAGGATTAATTAATTTTTCTAAGGATATTTTAAAGAACAGCTTGGAATGAGATTTCCCAATCAAGGAAACATGCATTTGTTTTCAGTTTATCAACTATCCTTAATAGAGTATTTTTACCAGACTGGGTTGGGGCAATCAAGAATTCTAGGATGGGGCTCTGATTTGTTAGTGGATATTCCAACAAATTTTCAAAAAATGGTTAAGAATACTGGAATAAAAACTAGGCCATGAATAGACACCAATACGATGACAAGAAACATAATCTTAAAACAGGTCCGGAAGATGTATGTGTTAGCTACAGATAAAACAGCCACTCCTATTATTGTTGACAGTGCACTTTGTAACACTGCGTAACCTAGCAAAAACAATGCCTCAATTGCTTTTTGGTTTGCTGAGGGTTTAGAAATGGAAACAAATGCATATGAAATATGTGCACAAAAATCAAAAGAAAACCCTATACAAATCACAAGATTCATCATGGATATGGAATCAAGGTTGACATGCCAGAATCCCATGAAACCTGTTATTCCTACAATCACAGACCCAATAGAAAAAGTGACCCACAAGGAACACAGTGGGTGGGGAATTAACAATAAAGAAACAATGAACATAACTATGGTTGCAACAATGACACTTCCAATAGTGTTTTCTAAGATGGCAGAATATTGATCAAAATAGATAAATGCTAGGTTATACACCATTAGGGGAATCTCACACCTTTTGGCAATACTTCGTAATTGGAATAACATGTTCTTCTTACTGCGCAAAGAAGAAACACCCGTGGTCTGAATGAAGGCCCAGGAAGAAGTAATCTCATGTGATGATGAAATATTAATATCATATGTAAAAATTGGAAACTCACTAAAAAAACAGGAATGTTGTTTATAAAACTATCTCTGTCATTTACAGCTAAGTTGTTGGCTTCCATATACTGTATATATGCTTGTAACCAAAACTGTGTTAGATTTTCAACGACATAATCACTGTTTTCAAAAGCGATCAGACATTTCCCCAATGTTTGCCTTGTGTTTTTATCCCAGTAGTCAACTGTTTCAGTCATGATAACCATCACTATGGGACCATAATCTGAAAAATGCTCTTCATGGATGTTAAAATAGGGTGTGATATAGGAATCACTTGCCAGATGCCAAAGGTCTAAACCTTCCTGCACTTGGAAACAGCCATATATACTGAATGCGATGTACAGAAGGTATAAAACCACTATCACAAATTTGGACTTAGTGTTTGTGAGAAAGGGGCCAAAATAATCTCTAAAGAACAAGTCCATTGAATGGATGCTCGATTCTTCATCAGTTCGAAGAGAACAAAATGGGAGGCAGCAGCACATTATCAGCGAGGAAAAATTTTGGTCCGGATTACCCTCTGACCTTTGCAGCCTGCGCTGACAGGCCGCTTCTCTCTTACCATCTAGGGCCATAGAGGCGCCAAAACAGGTGATGTTATAAAAATAACAGAAGAGCAAGGTTGTTCTCGTGTAAATGCAAAAGTACTGCACGGACTTAAAGGAGGTTGTTACCCCTGTAAAGAAGGCCAGGACATTTGTGAGAGTGGTGATGGTGATGGGCACCACCACGTGGGAGTAGACGTCAGACATTCGCTGTTGTACGCTGTCCATGATGTTGGTCTTCTGCCAGGCAGAAATCATGATAAACATGTCATCAACGCCAACACCTGTAAAAAAAAAATCTTAATGCACATTCATATCCATAAAAGTGTAAATAGCATAATTCAAAAGGTTTCCCCCTTTTTCTCTTTTGAATGAAGCAACATTGTTTTACATCCTTGTTGAGTTTTTGACAGTCTAGGATTTCTCCCCTCAGGTATGGCCACCTTCGCTCTCCCAGCACCAGCGCACCTTTGGTCCTCCACCAGCGTCCTTGTGCTCTCCTCCGGTCCCTCTTACCACCCCCCCTCCTCCCCCTGCTTCCTGGCTGTCTCAGCTCTAGGACAGCTTTCAAGAGTTGCTTTGAAAGTTTGTCTTTGTCTGACCCTTTGTCTAGTTTCCCTATATTCCACATCTAAGTGAAATGATCCTTTGTCCCTTAAGGTCTTATTCTTTGGTCCTTCAGGTTTTATTAATCTCACAGAATCTGTGCTTAGGTAACACTCTCCTTGGTTGTCTCTGAGTCCACAACAGAGCATACTCCTCCCTCTGTAATAAGCTTATGCTTTGCACGGATTCCTATTATTTACGCACAGCGCAGTATACTCCATCTCTCCAATTATGGTACCTCGGTGTTGAGATCAGGAAACCTGGTGGATGCGTGTTAGTTCAAGCAGGATTAGCAATCCGTTTCTGATTCCACTAGATTACTTCAGAGACCATTTTCTCTCATAAGCCATTTCACAGAAATGCATAAACACTTTCAGCCAACATTCTGTTACTGAACCTATCTGACCACCAACAGCATCAATCTATCTTTGCGGTATGACTTGAGAGGCACGGTGTCATTGACAGGCACACTCACACTAGTTTTCCTGCTAGTCTGTTTTTGAAATCCAGATTATGTCATCCGAACTTCCCTAGCTGAATCTAGCAAGATGGCCTCACCTTCTCCAGATACCCACAACTAGATTGCAATAGAGCAAAGCCCAAAACCCCTGAAGGAAAAACAGACCTCCACAGCATATCTGAGGAGCAGCAGGCCCAAGGGAGGGAAAACATGAAGCAAACTCTGTGTAGTGAGATTGGGGCAGCACAACTCGTGGCGGGTGGGCACATGCTATGCAACAACCCCTACATTTGGGCCTCCCTGGTGGCGCAAGGGGTTGAGACACAGCCTGTGAAGCAATCCGCAGACTCTGCAGCACGAGTTCGATGCCCTGGCTGGCCAAGGAGCAACCCACATGGCAATCAGACTTCCCCTGACTCGCCCGCTGCTCCCCTCAGCAGTGTATTTCAGTCAGTCTGCTTGTGTATTTCAGTCAGTGAGAATCCTCTCATGCCCCCTCTCCTCCGGCCTGTACTCCAGCTCTTGTATGCATAAATAAATAAATCTTAAACAAAGGAAACCCCTACAGTTGTGGGTTTGACACACAGCAATACCAGGGACTCCTGAGACCTGGCAATGCACTGAATAAGGGAGTCAGCAAGTTGACAACCAGGAACTGGAAAGCTTTGGGGTGGTAGTTCAGCATGAGCATTACTGGCTTGAGTGGAGTCTCACAGTATAGAACAGCTGGATCCTGACCTCTCAACAGGGAGAGCTGAGTCAGGTCACCTGTGTCTTCCCATAGAAAAGGCTACTACTCGAGACTGGGATATTCAGAGAAATTGCCACCCTAACATGTGGCTAAATCCAAAACAACAAAGGAATCCTGGTAAACTAGAGGTCAGTGCCTGCTAATGACAGGCACTCACACCCCAGGATAAGGCTTTGAGTGTCAAAAGAGAAGAGAACTCCCTGCCTGTGAGTCCATGTCAGCTGCAATCTGAGCCCAGTGCTCAAGCTCACGCTCAAGCATTCAAGAACAGCTTAGCGTGAGCATGAAGCCATGAAGGACATTAAGGCTGAGAAGTGGGCAAAGAAGTGGGGAGCACTTTGCAGTACCACCTCTGGTATCCACAGCACAGTAGGAAGCTTGAATTCCTGGCATTCATTGGGGTGATTCTTTGGTGCCCCACTGCCCTGGCACTCACTGTACCTTCTGCCCCTCATAAGTACCAGTTCTCTTGTTACTTCAACAGGGGAATAGACAACGATTTGAAAGTCTATCCCCACTACAACCCATCAAGATTAAAAATGAGGGGACAGACAAACAGATCACAAATGTTGGAGGGGAAAATGAAAGATGGGAGCCCCATTCAAGCAAAACGGCAACACATGACTGACATAGATTTAGGGCAACAGTTCTAACAAAGCCATGGAACTCCAATAACAGAGGACATGAGCCAACAAGAGAATACAAACAAAGCAATATGAGGTGGCTACAGTTAGAAATCACAGAAGTCTGAAACACTATAACTGAATGAAAAACATTCATTGAGGGCCTCAGTAGCAGGCAAACAGAAGCAATGGAAATAATCGGTGAGCTCAAGAAACACCATATTGGCAAACACACAATATAACAATGCAGGAAAAAAGGAATTTGAAAAAGGATATCATGTTTTCCTTTTGGGAAAACAGAGAGAAATCACATCCATCTCATATGGGTCCTAGAAGTAACAAAAATAAAGGCATAGAAAGTTCACTTAAAAAATAATGCCAAAGGGGCAAAATGGCAGCACAGTAAAGATGCTGGGCTCACCCTCTCCATGTGTTCAAACTAGATTGCAACAGAACAAAGCCAATGACTCCTGAAGGAAAAACAGACAATTACAGTACAAGTTAAGTGCCCATCCAGAGGAGGGAGACCCCAGCCAGCAGTGGAACAGGCCAAGCAGGTAGCCTGCCTAGGCAGTGAGGTGAGCCCCAGTGGGCCTGGCAGAACTGGCAATGCGCTTACAAAGAAACATTTGGATGACCTCAGCAAGCCTCCAGACTGGGTCCTGAAGCAGACCCACCACCCAGGCCCCCAGAGAGTGGTTCAGATCTGTGAGCTCAGCAGTGGCTCATGGAAGCAGGACCATTGACAGCAGGCCTTGGCAGTTCCCAGTGAGCCAGGGCAGGACTGGAAGCAGACCAGCCACAGCAGGCATTGGTGCAGACATCAGTGATCTCTAGTGGGGGGGGGAGGCGGGAGGCAGTCCTGGAAGTAGCCCTTGGCAGACCTCAGGGCCTGGAAGCAAATCCACCAAGGTAGGTCCCCTGCTGAAGTTGACCTATGTCAAAATGCGCAGTAAGGAAACTAGAAAGAGTTCAAGGCAAAGACAGAACGAAGAAGGCAGTCAGGCAGAAAAAAGCAGATAACCTATAAAAGTACCCTCTTCAGGCTTACGTCTGAATTCTCTGAGGAAATTCAACAAGTGAGGAGAGAATGGAATAATGTATTCGAAACACTCCAAGATCAAAACTGCCAGCCAAGAATACATATCCTGCAAGACTTTCGTTCAGATGTGAGGGAGAAAATAAGGACTTCCCAGACAAATGAAAGCAGGAGTTTGCTATCACTAGACTTCCTCCTCAAGAAATATTGAAAAGAGAACTCCTATCTGAATTTTCCATGAGAAAAGTCACAAGAAACTAAATTATAGAACAGAAAACTAAAGACAAAAATACAATAGCTAATACCTTTATATCAATAATCACTTTAAGTGTGAATGGAATGAATTTGCCAAGCAAAAGGCACAGAAAGGATGCTTGGATCTGAAAACAAATTCAACTTCTTGTTGTCTCCAGGAGACCTATGTGAGTTCAGAAGATGAACAGATTCAAAGCAAATAAATGGCTGGGAAAAAAAATCCTACTAGTGAATGGGACCCTCAAAAAGGCAGAGACAGACATACTTCATCAGACAAAGAAAAACCTTGCAGTTAAAAAGGGGAACAAGAGGCAGAATGGTCATTGCATAGTGATTAATGGAGCAACACATCAGGAAAGGATCAATATACCATCAGTATACATGCAGCAAACAAAGGTGCACCCAAATATATAAGACAACTATTTGACAAACCTAAAAACAGACATTGGCCACAACACAATGATGGTAGAAGACTTTGACACCCCACTTACATCAAAGACAGATCAACCAGAGGGAAAATCAACAAGAAAACAATCGCCTTAAGTGAGCAATAGACCGCTTGAGCCCACCAGACATTTATGGAGAACTACACTCCCCAAACGCTGAGCACACTTTCTTCCGAAGGTCACATGGAACATTTTCCAGAGTGGATCACATGTTGGATCATAAAACAAGTGGGAATAAATCCATGAAGTTTGAAATCATTGTCAGGCACCTTTTCCAATTACAATGGTATCAAATAGAAATCAAGCACAAAAGCAAGGTGGGAAAAACCCTGAGTAGGTGGTGACTATAAAGCACCACACTCATGACTATTGGGTTAATGAGGAAATCAAAGAAGAAATTTAAAAAACACCTGGAGACAATGGAAAATGAAGATACAACCTATCAGAACCTCTGGCCAGGAGCAGGAACAGTTCCAAAAGGGAAGTACACGGCAACACAGGCACACATCAAGAAATAAGAAAGAACTCAAATAAATATGCTAACATTACCTGAAAGAATTAGCAAAAAAGCTAGTTGAAGGAAGGAAATAATAAAAATCACAGTGGAAATAAATGACATAGAATTTAAAATGACAGTTTAAAAAAGTCATTGAGGGCCTCCCAGGTGGTGCAAGGGTAAGACACATCCTATGAAGTTATCTGCAGCCACTGGGCCACGGGTTCGATCCTTGACCAGGGAGCTGCGCACATTTTGCAGCAGATATCTCCTGACTTGCCCGCTGTTCCCCTCAGCAGTGTATTTTCGTCAGTCTGCCTGTTCTGTTCCCTGCTCTGTCTCTGGTGAATCCACTCATTCCCTCATACCTCTGACCTGTACTCCCCACCTTGTATGCATAAATAAATAAATGTTAAAAAATGTCTTTTAATTTAAAAAACCAATGAAATGAGTAGCTGGAAATTAGGGAAAAATAAGATAGAAAACTTCTAGCTAGACTCAGTAAGAAAAAACTCTTAGTATAAGGGGGTAGAAGGAACATATCTCCACAGATAAAAGGCATCTATACCACACCCACAGGTAACATACTCAGGGAGAGAATAGGACAAGATTTCAGATACACAACAATGATGTGCACTATCACCACCTATGTTCAACAGAGTATTGGAGGTACTAAAGCTATTAGGCAAGAGAGGGATACAAAAGGAACCCAAACTTGAAACAAAGAAGTCAAACTCTCACTATTTATAGATGACATGATAATACATATAGAAAAACCTAAACACTACATTTTACAAAATATTCGAACAATCAGTGAAGTGAGAGACTGCAAAAGCAACATGCAAAATTCTGTTGAATTCCTATATGCAAATAATGAACTAGAAGAGAAAGCCCTCAGGAAAACAATCTCATTTACAATAACATCGAAAAGTATTAAATACCTAGAAATAAGCCTAACAAAAGAGGTGAATGATCTAAGAAGAGGTGGCACATATACACAATGGAATATTATTCAGCAATCAAAAAAAGATAAACTCATGCCATTTGTAGCAACATGGATGGATCTAGAAGGATTTTTCTCAGTGAAATGAGCCAGAAGGAAAAAGAAAAATATCGGATGGTTTCACTTAAAGCAGGAATATAGGGGAACCAAAAAAGACATCAGCGTAAAAAAATAATAACAGCACAAAACACAACAAAACAAAGACAAAATTATAAATCAGAGACATCCTGCAGGGGAGGAGGAAGGAGAGGGATCAGAGGGAGGGAGGAGCACTGGGGACTGAGGTGATGGTGCACGGGTGCATTGGGGAAGGAAACTCTATGGGGACTACACATGAGGGGATGGGGGGAAGGAAACATTGTTCAAAAATGAACAATGATGTAAAAAATTAAAAAAATAAGAAATAAAAGTAAAAAAAAATAAAGAGGTGAATGATCGATTCAATGAAAATGATAAGGTATTGCTAAAAGTAATAGAAGACAATGCAAGAAAATAGAAAGATATTCCCCACTCATGGATTGGAAGAATTAATATTGTTAACGTGTACACCTTTTCCAAAGTAAGACAGATAGAGATGAAATGTAATTCCTATCAAAGTTCTAGTGGAATTTTTCAAAGAAATAGAGCAAATTTAATTGAAATTTATATAGAGCCAGAAAAAACCCCCAATAGTCAAAGCAATATTGACCAAAAAACGTATTGGAATTAAAACAGACACACAGACCAATGGTATAGAAATGACAGCCGAGAAATAAACCCATAATTTTATGGACAGTTTATGTACAAAACAGGAGTCAAGAGTACACAATGGAAAAACGAAGTTCTCTTCAACAAACGGTACTGCAAAACTGGGTAGCCACAAGTAGAAAAAAGAACTAGACCACTCTCTCCTACCATACACAAAAAATAACTCAAAGTGGATTAAAGGTTTGGATGTAAGATCTGCAGTCATATAATACATAAAAGGAACCAGGCAAAATACGCCATAATATTGGCTTCATGGCTGTCTTTGGGGATTTGACTCCAACTTCAAGAAGACAAAAGCAAAAATAAACAAATGATACTACACAAGCTAAAAGGCTTCTGCCCAGCGAAAGGAAGTCTCATCAAAATGAAATGACACCCTACTGAATGGGAGAATACATTTGCACATCACACACCTGCCAAGTAGCTAATATCTAAGATCTACAAAGGACTCAGACAACTCAACCAAATGAAAACAAGCCAATCGAAAATGCACAGGAGAGATAAATAGACACTTCTCCAAAGACAACACACAGATGGCCAGCAGGCACATGAAGAAAATGTTCAACATCACGTATCATCATGGAAAGGCAAATCAAAAGCAGAGGGATGTACCACCTCACTCCAGTGAGAATGGTCTACATGTGTATCTAACAGAAACCACAGAGGTTGGTTAGGATAAGGAGAAAAAGAACCCTAGTACTTTCTTGGTGGGAATATAAAGGTTTCCTAGGTTTGAATTCACCAATCTCATGTGGATATGGTAGATTGCTTTTAATTATTTTTTCAATTCTCAATCACACTGAAATGAACATACTTACTCTACTTTTTGAAGCATTTTTTCAATTATTAGGACAAATTCCTAGAAGTAGAATGGAGAGGTGAAAGACATGCACCTTGAATCCCCTTGTAAGCCTTTTGATTTGATACAAAAATTGGACTAAGTATGAGCCAATTCATAATCTTCTCCTAGCAGCAGATGACAGTGTTCATTACATACAACCACCCCAAAAGCTTCAGTCTCGCAATTTTTATTATTCTAATAAGAAAACAAGGCATCTAAGTTTTGGTTTAATTTGCATCCCTTGATTGAGAGGTCATATATTTTCCCCCTTACATTTTCAGTGTATTGTATTTTCCCTTTTCAGGGTTGTGTGTGTGTGTGTGTGTGTGTGTGTGTGTGTGTGAGAGAGAGAGAGAGAGAGAGAGAGAGAGAGAGAGAGTGAGAGAGAGAGAGAGAGAGCTGCCTGCTCATGTCATTCTCTTTACTTTTCCATTTGGGGTCCTTATTTTTTCCAGCTCTGAAGACACAATTTAATGTTTGTCTTCATTTCTGACACCTTATTTTGGATCTGTAGTCATCTAAGCACAGTTCTTTTACTTAATCTATCATAAACTCTTTCTGTTATCTACTTTCTCCCAAACACACACATAGTGTAGCCTCACATTTGCTTTACTCACCTAGTATTAGAAATGGTGCATTTGCAACTATTGTCACAAATGGCACCCCCATGTACAGCATGAGGCCAAAGCCACTCACCACTGCCAAGGCAACAGAAATCACTCCAACGACTGCAATAAACATTTTGTTTCGTATACAGCTAAACCTGTAAATAGGGAGGGAAAATGATGAATTTTTAGAAGCAGCTTCCATACTCAAATTCCATCAATTCATGACATTCTTGATTTGGACCTGTTCTGAAATCTCTCCTGCAATCATTCTACACCTATCTCCTGGAGACTTTTAATTCCCATGCACTATCCCAGACCCACTATACCAATTCAAAGAGGGAAAATAAAAGTTGGCATTTTGTGCTTTAACTTAACTATCTTCTTATGCAGCTGGCCAAGCACTAATTCCCTGATGGTGTTTCAGAACCACATACATGTACTGGAGCTCAGCAGATGGTTAATTCCACTCTAGTGTTCAAGGAGTTGTGTGTGAATCGAACACAACACTAAAGGGCAGGCAGCTGTAGTTGAGAAAGTACCCACATCCAATTATCTTTGCACTCATTTCCTGATCCCAACTAGCTATTAATGCCAACCTAAAGGGTTCCTGTACAACAGAGATAGTATGTGGTTAATAAAATGCATGAAAGCATCCTGCTAAAACAGTTTTAAGATTCTCCTTTATTGATGAAGTGGGTTCAGAAAAGTTGCTATAAATTGCAAAAAAAAAATGTTTTGAAATGTACTGTTTTTGCATCAACACAAGACTTTTCTGCACCAGAAATGTGAATATAGAGAGAGCATTTGAAAGCATGTATGCAGTACTTTGCCTC
>NW_028167813.1:0-38137 GCF_964194135.1 Talpa europaea
AATTTATTTTAAAGGCTCTGAATACTTTTTATATACCTATGCTTATTGCAAACTCAGAAAGATTTGGTCATACAATATTAGCACTACTGATATCTCTGATAATTTAGGTTGTAAACTAGCATATAGTGTGGTTAATTTCAGAATGAACAACTTTACCCCATTGTAGGGGCAGGAATGGCCACGGTGCAGGTTTTCTGATCCAGCAGACCGGGTAAAGGAGGAGTCAGAGTCCTCAGTGGTTTTGCAGGCTTTTATTGGGATCACCAGGTACACTCAGGCAGGAGTGCTGGGGGGTCAGGAGGCTGGCAGTCCTCCCAGCCCTCAGCAAATCCACACTCTCTCTGGGCTCTCTAGCGTTCTCTGCTTCTGCTTCTGCTTCTTTGCTTCTCTCTCGGCTTCTCTTTGGCTTCTGCTGGCGTCCCTGTGATGCCGCCCTTAAAAAAGCACAGTCTCAGCCCAGGTGAATCCCATCTACCTAGGCCCACACCCTATTCCAGGTGCCCGCCATCAGGCATGCGTTCAGGACCGCAGGATTCCGTCATCTATCCTGATGGGGGAGGGCAGAAAAGCCTGACATTTTTCTTTACCTTACACCCATTTTTCTCATCATCCTCTTTGGATCGCATAAATTTATATTTCTGTTTATCTAGTCATTCTCATAGTACATGTCAAGACTTGCTTCCTAAGAAGCAGAGTGTTCTTTGGTTTGACTCACAAGTATGTTTCCTATGGAACAAATGTTGGCAATAACTTGTGGAGTATGACTTTTAGTTCTAAGTGTCATTTTTAAGTAATGATAATGGCAACCTGAATTGCATCTGGAGGAGGGTGAAAGACCTGGGAGAATGAAGCCTCTTCAAATGGGAAGAAGGACAACTGAGGGTATTGGCATGTAGAAAGGATGGCTAACCTCTAAGGAATATGACCCGTTTTCTTCATATCTAGAAGAGAGATGCTAATTAAAGAAGGGCCAGGCATATCTGTAAGGGTAGAAATTTGTAGGGAGCTAATTTTGGCTCACTATGAGGAGGAACATTCTGCCATTGGTGTCAAATGAAATGAGCTTCATAGGGAAAGTGAAGAATGGGATCCCTGTCATTGGAAAACTTCTAGTAGTTTCCTTGTCAGCCTCTATCAGGTCTTCTATGACAGAATTCCATGCTGTACTAAGTATCACTTGATGTTCTTTCCGACTCCTGGATTTTGTAATTGCCTCTCCACACCTGGTATCATGATGTGTCTACTTCTCCGTTCTAGGTTTTGCTTTAGTGATGTAGGATTGATTTTATATTCCTGAACTATCATAGTCCAGAAGACTGTGATGTACTGGGTAAAAACTGCCTGATATGAATTTTTTGTACCTAATTCACAGTGGATATATTCCGTTTGTACTTATATATAAATACATACAGACATACTCATACTATAAATACACACACAGACAGACATATACATATACCATACATATGCCAACATTTATTCACTAGGAAACATACTTGTGATAGAGTCAAACCAAAGAACACTCTGCTGTGTTTTCTGTAATTTAGCATGTTTTATATAATTGAGTTATACTTTCATAGTTTCATTTTCTGTACTTTTTTTATAAAATGATATCAAACTATAATATAGAGGCATCTGAAATTCATTAGAAAATGTTTATTACTTTGAACATTTATTTATCAAATTGATTTTAAAACAAAATATACCTTTGTATTTTGTTGTCTTTAAGAGAAAGTCAACAAAGAGCCTTTATGTAAGTAGGAATTAAAAACTGGTGATTTTTTATTGTTAGAACATTTGAGAAAGATCTATAAATAAAATAGTATGAACATTCAATTACATATTTAAGAATAGCACTATAGTCATTTTGGGAAATTGTGTTTGCAGACTCATTTTACTAATTGAATTGTTGAGAACAGTATTAGTGGTTTCAAATAGCATCGCAATTGATTGCAATTCTAACCTGGGATAATAGATATAGAAGTAAAATGAAATCCATCTTCCTGAAGAACTACTAGTTTTATGAAATGATTAAATCTGATTTTGAAATAAAGCATTAAGTGCAAACCACAAAGAGTTCAAAAAATACTTACAGATCCCATGCAAGATTTAGTGCATTTAGCTTTTAAACACTTTGCTCATTGTGGATGAAATGCTTTTATATTGATGTAGTTATCATGCCAATAAATTAATAAAATGGGGAAAGTTACATATCTTCTCTCTGGAATGGGCTCATACTCCAGAGACAGAGTGTTTTCTCTCAGAATAGACTTCTTCTGACGTGGTAATGCTCTAAGTGTTGGGCTTCTTTTCCTAAATCATCAGAGAAGTCAATTTTCTAGGATGACCCTAAGCCCAATATGGGTGTTATTAAAGCCTTGATTTGGTATTGTGAAATAGAAAGCCATGATGTTGGGAAAATTTACCTGGTGAGAAAGATGCAAGTTTTATAGGAATTTTAGAATTTTTAATAATTTTTATTTAAAAGTATTATACTTTTAAAAAAGTAATTAAACTTTTATATGTGGTCATAGCAGATTACATCACTCTTCCCTGAACTGTTAATGCAGCTTAGATCACTGTTATTAGAAACGTTCTTAAGTTTATTGGGGAGTGAGGTGAATGCTTGACAGTTTTAGAGAATAAACAGATTCTGCTAAAAACAAACCTTCCATAGGATAACTTTTCTTCTGACTTCACCGTGAATACTGTGCAATATAAATAATGATATATAAAGTTGAAATAATGATTTAAAAAATATTTGGGTATCTGATACTCAAATTCATTGTAAATAAATGAATTTATCACTTTATGCCTGTACATTTTAGGGTCACATGTCTAAGTGAAATACACAATTTTTATGAGAATATCTAGTGCTTTTCTTCCCTTCCTTAATAGTAAAACATCCTCATGTATCTTTTTCAAAATATTACTTGTTAATAATAATGGCCATGGCCAACCATTTCTGAAATATTTCAATCATGGTGGTAGTTTCTTAAGATACCTAGCTAGGAATTGAAACAGCTTTCCCCCCCCTTCTCTTCTCATTTTTGCCTGCCTACCCTGTCTTTTATTGCCTCTGCATGTCAAACAGAATATATAGAGCTTACCTTATAAGCTTATTTGTAGAATGCCAATAGGATGAGCTGAGTAGTCGTTATTTCTATTATTAATTCATATTAACTTAGAGAAATTTGACATATTATCTGAATGAGCAAGTTCAGGCAAGGATTGAGGGTGAAAGAGCAAGGCAAGATAGTTAATATTGTAGTAAACATGTTGACTCTGAGGTGCTTGTGCTTCATCTTTGTAGATAATGCTCAGTATGCAGTTGGTATATGGGTCTGAAGGCTTAGGAGAGAATCCAGATTGAATATACAGAGCTGAGAGCCCTTATTGTATAACTTACACAGACCAGGCATTTTTATTAGTATATGGAATAACAAAATTGTTTGTAGAACTATTCATTTGTAAAACCAGAAGCTTCCACAATCTATTTACATTTAGGAAGTAAATGCTAATTTAGGAATAATTTGCTTCATGGGATATTACTGTATCTTTTGCAGTTAAAATTGTAGGCATGTGCATGTTCACAAACATGAAAAGAAGATAGTCATTTCAGAGATGAATGAATAGTTCTTTGAAAAAGAGAAAAATGAAAATAGAAAAAATGTTGATGGTGTTTTGAAAAGACATAAATCCTTTTCAGGCAATAAATTAGTAAGATTTACTGTATGCAATAGTATACTTTTATTTTGTTATTTCTGTGGAACAGTTCAGAAGTAGAGCACTGTTCTTATCACTTCATGTTCAAGCTGATAGAAAGACAGTATGACCGATGTCAAAAGACACATGAACATGCATACATAAATATGATGAGATGTGAAGAAGAAAGTTGTATGGCATTGTACACATCAGTTGCAGAAAGGTTGCTGAGGAAATTGGCCAAATTTGAGGCTTTCTGTGAGAGGGGACCTAGATTAAGGATTGGTTGGAGATGAGACATATGGCTCATCTCTATGAGATGAGAGATGCAGATGAGACATCCATGAGAGATGCAGGATGCAACAGATCTCTTTGGTTGCTGGAGCCTGGGTATCTGAGTTATCAAGTTACCTGGAGCACAGGGGTGGGAGGTGGTGATTACTGTGCATCTTTGACTAGACCAACTTGTTCCCAGGTTACTTACAGTTTGGGGAGATAATTCCAATATGAAAGAATAGCAGATGATAGCTGAGAACCTATGATAAAGTGCTAACGACTATGGTAGTGACTGTAGATCCAGGCCGACCAGATCCAGGATTGCTTTTGTGAATTTTGTTTACATAGGTAAGACTTTTCTAGGTAAGGGAGAACAATGTGCTTGTTGATTTCCTGGCAAGAATGGACACTTGCTGGTAAGAATGTGGGCAAAATGAGCAGTGAAATAAGAAATAAAATATGGGCACTTTTTTTTCTTATAAAGAACATTGCCTTTGTCAACTTACTCCTCTTTTTGGCTTTCATTTCATTTATTTATTTCAGTACTTTTAAACAATTTAAATTCATATTTCTAGTTAGCCCATCAGTTAAAAATGTTCATCTTTAAAAGAGGAATAAAAATATCTTCTCTGCTTGCCTCATAGTTACTGAAAAATTAAAATGTCCTTTAATGGACTTTCTATTTCTGAGATTCTTATTCCAGGAACTCAGCTAAAGTGTTTGAAAATACTTTGTAAATGGTGAAGTAGGAATACAAATAGAGATTAGTGGCATTTGGTATTTAGTTGAGACTATGTAGATGTGTCTATGTAGAGTAGCAATGAGGGTTGAACTAAAAGACTTAATTTGATGTAAGACCCTATAGCAAATGTGCAGTGGTTCCTAATTGCCTCCTCATGAAATTCAAACACTGTTGCTGGGCCAATCTAGTGACTATAAAATGGACAGATTTGGTTGGATGGAAAGAGAGGAATTAGCAAAATTCATTCATTGAGAATAAGAAGAAAGAGATAGGTGATTACTATAACTTTGTGATTTCCAGATCTACAGTACCTTCAAAAGAGAACGTTAAGTAATAATTTCTAGTCCCTGTGCTAAATTATTTATATATTTTCTTTGATTTAATTCTCCCAGTAACTCTGTAGTACTTTGCATAGATAGTAAATAATAAATTTAGTTTGTGAAAAGTCATCTAAGTTTTTGAAATTTGAGTCAAAACTGAGTTTAATTTGTTCTAGTATTTTATACAATTCTTGGAATATCTTTGTTTGATTTTTCTTTTGACTATTTTCTATTTCTTGGTTAATAGCTCGAGAATCTATATAGAATGCTGACTAAAGTGACTTTAATTAATGAAAAAAGTTATATATACATGATGGAATACTACTCAGCTGTAAAAAAAAGACAAAATCTTCCATTGTGACAACATGGATGGAACTAGAGGGGATTATGCTAAGTGAAATAAATCAGGAGGAGGTAGACAAATACCAGATGATTTCACTTATATATGGACTATAAAGAAACAGACAAAACTAAAACAAAGTAAACCCTAGAAATCTGACTGCAGAATTGAGGCTGTCAGAGGGGAACAAGCCTGGAAGAGGGCCCAGTGTACTATGGTAGAGGTTTATTGGTACTTTGGTGGTTGACGTGGTGTGGTAACATACATCTAAAGAGGTGTGAACCTGTACCCCTATATAGTGTTGTAAACCAACATACCTAAATAAAAAATAATTAAAATTTAAATCTTTTTAAATGTAATTCTTAGTTTATTTGTATTTCTTTGGAACATAATTGTAAAAGAGTGATATTACCATATTTTGGTAGTCATATTACAGTGCTATCTACTAACTGTACTGATATATTTCAGGGCTTCTGTATCCCCATATTTTATTCTGAGTCTTCCTATCCATTCACATCTGATTTTCTATAGTTGATTAGATTGGGATTTGCTAATTGACACGTAGGCTTTCCACAGTTTATGACCTGTGTTGCTTAGCTTATAAAGGTGGAATGATCAAGTAGTCTCATTGTATAATACTTACCCATCACTGTCCAAGTTTTGAACATTACTGAAACTTTTTGCCACAAATTTTCAAAGTTAACCTCACAGGTTATTAAATTTGCAACTTTCTAGCATCAGTTTTTTAGCTAGCTTGAAACAGCTATGTCCTCTTTCCCTTGCATTGTCTGTTTGCATCTTTCCTTCTCATTTTGTATGTTCTGTACATTCCCTTTGTTGAAGAAGGAAAACACAAATTAGGAATTAATACATTTTTAGGATCTGATTTATACATATAACTTATTACTGTTTTTTTAATGAATTGCAACATTCTTATGAAATGCTTACATTTACATTTAATCTGATATCACTTATAAAACACTATTAAGCCAACTATTTTTACAAAGTTACTGTTACTGAGTCAGGCATTAGCTTTTTAATGTTCTAGTGGTAATAGAATGATGTTCCTTCAAGAATTTGGATACAAAATGGAAAGCAAGAGTTTGGGGTTTCCTTTAGTACTTTTACAAGTTTTGCTTGAGCAAGCACTGCTGGAATCTTTGGGTTGTAGAAGCTTAGATGTGATGTCTTATATTAAGCTTCAGCATCCCTGCATACTGGTTGGCAGATAACGATTCTCGTTTTACAGCTCAGAAGACTGAGGTGCAAATGTTAGATAGCTTGCTCAGAAACACTGCATGCTCAGCAGTGCAGTAGGAGCTATTATCAGTCCACTCATGGAATCATACTTCTCTGATTAAACAGTTTCAGGTAATGCTACATCAGTTTGCCCTTTGTTCATGGTCACTTATTGTTAATCAAGGAGTGGGAATGGATCACAGTGGTTTGTAAAAAAAATGTTGCTTATTTAAATTTTAATGCATAATACATTCTATTTGGGTTGTTTCTCATAAATTTGTCAAAATGGCATGAGAATTCTTTTCGAAAAATGAGATTCTAGGAGTATTTGAGTTTTCCATTGTAATTTTCTTTTTACTTTAAAAAGAATGTAAATAGTTTTTATAGTGTGAAACTTGGAAAACAGGTCTACTTTAAAATTAAACTACCATCTTTGATTTCTAGTTTCAAAAATGTATTTCTTTCCAAAGAACATATTATTAATATGGTTTAATTACAAACTACATATGGAAATTCTTTTTGCCTCTATATACTTAGTGTATTTGGCTTGCTTCCTTTAAAAGTATGTTTGTTTCCTGAGTCCAAGTTTGAACATTGAAACATTAACAATTAGGTCATAGTTTGAAATTACGGATGCCTTTTACATGAAAGAATACATGTTTTAAAATTTTTCAATCTATGAACCTCAAAGTCTATTTTTCTCTTTTTGATGAGGACTGCCTAAGTTGATATTTGTTGAAAGTTATTTCTTTGCAACATTCTGATGCTTTATAAATAAGTATCTGAAATTTATCTTGTATCAACATTTTTATTTTAAAATAGCTGTAGTCTTATAGGCAATTGAAAGAAATAACACAGAGAGGACAGAGTCTGGCAAGGTGGAGCAGACTGAAGCTGCCAAGGCTCACCTTCTCCAGATACCACAACAAAACTGCTGTAAAAACAAAAACAAAAAAACCACGAGGGAAAAACTGACTACCATAGCACGTAACAGGAGCATCAGTTTGATGGAAAGGGGTAGGAAAACCTTTAGGAATGGTAACAGGGCAGCACAACCCACAAGAGGGGGTTGCTGGTGTCCAGAAATGGGCAGCTGGTGTTCAGAACCCTCTATATCTATTGACTCAAATTTACATACCACTGGAGCACCTAAGACTCAGCACTGCATAGGGATCCATGCATGAGTAACTAGGATGGAGGGTATATTTCTGGAGGGCTGCAGAGGTGAGACCAGAGGCCAAGAACTACTGGCTTGAGTCTGATACTCTTAACACAGACCAACCGCACTGTGAGTTGAGCACCTGGACCTCCTTAGAAAAGAGGCTACTATTTGAAGCCCAGGCTGAGACATCTAGAATACCTACCATTCCCTCTATCAGACTGAGATATCTAAAACATCTGCCACACCTGTCCCCAAAGACATGTTTGAGCAAACTAGAGCTTGAGCATCTGCCAGCAGTGGTGCTCACAACCCAGAATAGGACTTTGTGCTGAGGACCAAAGGAGAGAAATTTCCACCCTGTGACTCCATATCAGTTGCAGTTTATGCACAGCACTGCATCTAGTGTTTAAAAATAACCTAGATTAGAAGTGGGCATGAGACTGTAAGAAACTCTGAGGCCAAGGGGCAGGCTTGAAGGAAGGGATTGCTATGATCCCCCAACACATAACTCTGGCAACCACTTACTTACTGACCACTCATATCCTTTATAAGGTGCTAACTCTGTTCCCCATTTTTGTGACAGATTGTCTTTTTATTCTTGAGCTGTAGGAGATCCTTACATCAAGGTACAAGTCATTTGTTAAGTATGTGTAATATGAATATTTTCTTCAGCCAATGGCTTGCATATTCAGTTTTTTAATAGTGCTTTTTGAGGAACTAAAGTTTTAAATTTGATGAAGTCTAGCATATCAAATTTTCTTTTATGGTTAATGCTTTCTGTATTCTTTTTAAGAAATCTTTTAACTTATCTGAAAGTCATGAAGATATTCTATATTTCCTTCTAAATCCTTTTTAGATTCAGCTTTTATATTTATATTTATGATTTATTTCACGTTAATGTTTGTACGTGTGAAAGATAGGAGCTGACATTTAATTTCTTTTTTTTTTTTTTTGTATGGATATGCTGTTGTTTCAGTACCACCTGTTGTAAAGACTTTTTGAATTTGTTGAATTACTTCCCCACCTTGGTTGAAATTCAGTTGATCTCCGCTCCCTTCCATCGATTTGTTTATCCTTACTGCAATAGTATAGTGTCTTGATTGCTGTAGCTTTATAGGAAGTCTTGGAACCAGGTACTGTGAGTCTCCAACTTTTTTCTTTTTCAAGATTATTTTTGTTTTCTGAAACATTTGCTTTTACAAATACATCGTAGAATCAGTTTGCCAATTTCTATAAAATATACAACAAAGCTAAGATTCATAGCACAGATCTTGGTAAATTCAAAACTTGTGGTGTTTCTTAGAAGTCATTGTGTGCTCCTTCTTGAAAAAAATATTCCCTAGGAGAATGGGGTTATTTCTTTTTGAATTTCCATATTATTAATTTCTAACATGAAAGCCTATACTAATAAAATAATTTTCCAGGTTTTTCCTGGAAACATAGTTGCCTTATCCATTTTAGTGTTTTGTAATAGAACTGAGTTGTTATTGCTTCACTCTTAAGAAATTAAGGGTTGATTTAGTACAAGAAGGCAACAGCAGGTTGACAATATCTGTCTACAAAGGATATGTAAAAGAATGAGCTTTTTCCGCTGTAGTATCAGAATTGATCTTCCTTCTGTTACATTGATTTTCTAAACAGGTTTTAGGGAAATAATCAGGAACTGTTTTTATGGCACTGTACTGAATGAAGTATCAGATACTGTAATAAAGTAGCTTTATTGCTTTTATATTTCCACACTTGATCTTAGCCAAAAGGCTGAGAAGTGAATGCTTTTATATTTTCAAATAAATTAAAGTTTTCCAAAAATTTATATCAGTGTATGTTTTTGCTATTATCTTGAAATATATGTTTTAATGGTTACATTTCTTAGTGACTTTAAATTACAAAGAGAATTACATTACATTACATTTGATGTTTTCTAAAATTTACCTAACCATATTTCAGTATTCATTTTGTAATTATTTCTGAGTTGTAGTCTCACATGTATAAAACATTATCTGTAATTTATGATTCTAGTTATATAAATTGGTCCTTTTTAATCGCTTGTAGTAAATGCATGTAAATGCTATGAATAAGATCTTAAAGTAACTTTTATGACATTTTAATAGGTTCATGTTTGAATTAAATAACTGAATTGCAACTTTTAATTTCAACTTGGAGTGTTCATAGAATAAAAAATGTGAATTAACTGAACTGAATTAGGGCTGCTAAGGATAGTGATGGAAAGAACTGAGAACTAAATTCATTTTATTAGTGATCATATTATTTTTATGAGAAAAACAAGCCATTTTGCACTAGATGACAATTATTTTGTAGTAAAGAAGTACCTTGGAATTATAGATCATTTTTCAATTTTATGTGCATTTCTGGCAGCTGAAAATAATTGCTGATATGAGCTTTCCTTAGGAAAAGAGGAGATTATATTATCAGCTTTGTAGGGAAGCATCTTTTCGTCATTGATCAGATATATTGCTCTAGAAGCAGTGTAATATTATTCTTAAAAGTTTAGAATTCTCTAATATAAGTCCAATCAAAGAATAACTCAACTGTAAAAAATTGTTCCATGTGTGATTCAAAGTGATTCACAGTCTGAGACTGATGATGATACAGTGCATAGCAAGATGCTCATTGTATGTGCTGTGGCCATCTATAGTTTTAAAGCTTGATAGATCCAGGGGGCCTGGAGCTATGAGTTTGATTTTGGTTTAAAAGATAGTATCTGGTGTTCTTATCTGTTCATATTGGGATACAAAAAGATGTCCTGATATTTCCCACAACATGTTACCCAGGTATATTTCACTTGCTTCTGATTTCCCCCATTGTGCTGTTGTATACAGGCATAACTCATATATTTGTGGAAATGGGAGGGCTAACTGAATTGTTGTTATATTGTTTTATTATAGTTGAATCCCTACAGAAATGTATTCCTGCCAGGGCTCTTTTGCTTTTCTTCCGGTTCTCTAAATTATGATTTGCCTCCAACCATAATGTCTTCCAGCTACAAATAATGACCAATAATTGGATAGTCTTGAACTATGTAACACAGTGTTTTAGATACTTTTCATTCCGTGACTCATTTGGTCTTCCTGTGAACCCTTTGAGATAGGTGATATTTTCCCCATCTTACAGGTGGGGAAACTGAGACTAATACCACACAGCTTGAAAGTGACAGAGCGGAACTGTGAACCAGAGTGTTTGTGCTTAATCCCATTCTATTCTGCCTAACTTGAATAAGAAATCCCAAGTAAATATTATCATCAGTGTTTTAAACATTATTTTAGCAATGCCATAAGTTAGAAAGTTCTTACTCTATGTTAAAGACCTCTCCAAGAAGCTCATTCAGTAATTTCTTTAATTTTCACTAGAGGTCAGTCTATCACCTTGCAATGTAAGTATTATATGCTTTCTGTTCTTGGAAATTCAAATTTTTGAGTGTACTATGTTAAAGAACTATGCCACGGAAGAGACTTGGGTAGCAGAATAATTTTTGAATTAGAAACATAATCAAAGACATAATCAATCTTTATGTAGTAAAAGCACATATGACTTTTAGAAGACCCAGTATTGGTTCAATAAGTTGTATTTGCAAAATTTAATCAAAGATTACTGTGAAATGATATCTGGCACAGAAAAGGCTAGTTGACCTTGACCTTACTTTATTATCTCTAATCTGAGCACATATTAAACATTAAGCCAATTTTGGGGTACTAGTACTCCAAAGTTCTCTTTGTGATTCATTTAATTCAATCAAGGAATTAGACTGTACTCTTAGAATAATGAAAAAAAAGTATAATTATTTAGTGTTCACTAATAGATACTCTGGAAACTTTAAGGTGATATAAATCTAATATTTTTTAAAAAGCATCCTAAAAGTTTTATTTCTTAGCTTTCAAGTTTTAGAAATAACAAGGCATTGAAATAAGATGCAGAAATCATGAGTCTTCATTTAGGAGCAATATTTTAAGGAAACTTCTGTGGTTGCAAAAGAAGTAATATTTTGGAAGGATCAAATATTATTTTTGGGATAGTCTAGCATGATCCTAAGTACAGAGTAGTTTATTAGTTGACCAAGGGTGTTAGTTATATGTAAGTAATGGTTCTGGCTATTGTAGGTTGAATAAAGCCTTTTAGGCAGCCTTCACACTAATGGAAACAATCTGACTTGACTTCAGATTTGTCACACTGGAAATGAATGTCAACATGCAGAAGAGGCCAGACCAGGGAGGCAAGTCATACAGGAGGGGTGAGTCAGCAGAGTTTGTAGGTCTGGATGGGTAATAAGTTAAATCCAGGGGATTGTTGGTAGAATGTGGAATAAGAGAGTTCTGTAGATATAGACAGGTAGGCAGAAACAGATAACCTATTGGGATTCTGGATATTTAAGTTGCACTATGACCCTGAGAATAATTCAGAGCAGAGGAGAAAAGCAAATGAACATGAAAGTTTATGATTTCTAATTCTAATAGTATCTTTCTCTTATTATGTTCCTATTACATGCCTGATAATGTGCAAGATCTTTGTACACACACACACACAGAAAAAAATACAAAAATATTATATATAACCTGATTTTTTTCCTTATAATAATCTTGTGAGACAGATTCTAATCCTCTTTTCCTGGCAAGATGACTGAGGTTTAAAGAGTTACAATAACTTGCCTGAGATTATATAGCTTGTAAATACAGAACTGAGATTTGAACCCAGAGTTTTGTGACTGCAGATATAAAACTCTGCTTCCTGATGTAGAAAATATTTCTTTTCTGCCCCAGTTTTATGCTGCCTGCAGTGTAAGTATTGTATGCGCTTATATCCTATGGGAAATTAACCCCACAGGTAAGCCCCAATTACAACAAAAGTGGAGGGTTATCACTTCTGTGGAGGTGGGGGTGGTGATGTATTTGTTAAAAATGTGAAGTTTCTTAACCTTTGCCTATAAATCATAGTGAAGACTTATATTCTCTATGTGGCAGTGATCTGATGATGGTGAATCTATCTCTTGAACTTCTTACTACTTTGTTGTTTTTTTTTTTCTCCTCTCCTAAAATCCACTAATTATCTTAGTAGGTGTTCTCTCTGTTGGTTTGGGTTTTCATAAATGACACTCCTGGAGGTGCCCTCTCAAGGACTTTCGAGAGTCTTAATAGGAAGAGTAGTGGGCCCATCTAAAAGGAAGTTTAGGGATCACTAATTTGGTCTGTCAGTATACTTTTGTCACTTTATTTTTACACCTGCAGGCAGCAGTGCTTCTAAGACCTTTTAGTCCTTTAAAGATAGCTTTGATCCTGGATCTCTTTCTGCTTGGGATATGTTTTTGAAGGGATGAGGACAGAATGTCAGCTTTCTTCTCCCAAAGGCACCCATTGCTGAATTTCCCCTATAATCTCAGGCTTTCATCATTTCCTCCATGTTGATGGTGGCACTAGACCTGGGGAATAGCATTTATCTTTTGTTTTTTGACCTAAGTGACTGGTTAATGGTGCAAGGGCCATCAGCTAAGAATACTTTTAATAAGGCCCTCTTTTTTTGTGGTCTAGTCAGGGTCTACCTATGGTCAACTGCAAAAAAGTATTTTCCAAGTTCTCTCACTTTTTTCATCTGAAGTTGCTTGAAGATGATACTTAGGGGGAGTACATCCACATGCTGTACAAGGGCAAACAAATGGAAAAGTCTTCTCTTTATATAACTTTTAATCTCCTGGGTAAAACTTTTATTTATTTTTGGTAAAATAATATATCATTCTTACCCTAGCAGTAAAATGTGACTGTGAATCTACAGGTGTCAGAATTCCCTTTTAAATCTTAGAAGAATTCTGTAAGGCCATAGTGCCCACTTCCTTCTGAGATTTTGGGATTGAATATATTCATCTTTGTTTTTAATCCATGAATGCCCATTGTCAGTTCTCTCCTACTTGCTACTTCGTAGGGAAGGAAGACATAGGGAAGGGAATTCCCTATAACCAAATCTATAAACCTGCTTGTACCTGCACCCATCCATTCTTCCTCAGGTAGCTTCCAAAGTGGCTTTCCTACTCATTTTCACACCTTTTACATCCTACAACTAAAGTCTTATTTTACAAATACAAGTATGATCATGTGATTCTTAAAATTTATTTATTACTTTGCATTTTTACTCTTAGGATAAACCTCAAATCTTTAGCATAGATTACAGGACACTATAGCAAATGGCCCCTTGCCTGCGACACCAGTTTTGACTGACAAAAGCCTAGAACTCTTTACAGTCCAGCTTTCTGGGCCCTCATGATTTCCTCTAATCTTCCAAGTTTCTTCCTGGATCACTTTGGAATACATTCTTTGCTTTCCCTAGCTAACTACTTATTGTCCTTCAGATTTCTAAGTGCCGTTCTTTCAGATAAATCCAAAGGTTGTTATATCTTTTTTAATTATCAAATCAACTACATTATTTTCTATATTCTTTTATTGCCAGAGTTCAGAATAGCCCTTTGAGGTTTTCCTTTTACTTTGGTGTTTAAGAACTTGCGGGGCGGGGAGGTGGTCCAAAGGATTGTCAGTTTCATGCAGTAGGTCGAGAGCAAACTGGAAATCTGGTTATTAGAATATTGCTGTTGCCAAAAAAGACTGCTGCCATTGAAGACTGGTCCTGTACAGTTCAAGGAGGGTAAATTATCTATTGTATAATGATGACTTGTACAAGGCACAGATGTATCTTCAGTTTATATTTATATGTTCCTCTTGTTTTATGGTGGTTATGGCTAGGCTAGAGTTTCCCTTCCTCCATAAATTACTGGACTGATTTGAGCTTGGTTCACCAATTCAGACAGCTTCTAACTACCAAGCACTCTTTTGATAACATTTGTATCCCTTCTTGCTGGAAGATTTTGGCAGAGCCATATCAGGTTTATTCCAAAATGTTTCCCTAGCTTTGAGTTCCAAAGAATACTCCCAGAAAGCCTAAGGACTTTGTATTCCTAGAAAAAGGACAGTAATTTTTTGATTGCATACCCACAGAACACTTTGTTATATCCATATAGAGGCTACTTATTCATTTTCAAATTGTCACTAGGGGAAGGAATTTAAGTGATACTTTATAAAATAAAGGAAATTAGTTTCAAGGAGACTTTTGCCTCTCCCCATATTGTAAATCAACTCAGAGATTTTCTAGCTGAAATAATTTAATCCATATCTCTTGGGCACTCTAATCTCTGCTTTAACAACTACCCTTTTACTCACTGATTGATCTGTTATCCTTGCAATTATTTGTTAAAAGTCTGTCTTCCCTATTATGACATAAGCTCCAAATGGGTAGAAATATTTTTTGTCTTCTTCATTATGTATCTTTAGTGCTTCTCAAAGTGCCTTGCATGTAGTTTACATTTCATGCATATTTGAGTGAGTGGATTCTCAGTTTTCCAAGGTAGAATTTTAATAGCAACTGTTACTTCTAAACATTCGGAAGCTATTTAGAAAGGTAAAGGCATGTTAACTATATATATATTCCCTGTCATGGAACTAAAACTCAAGAAATATTAATAGAATGAAAAACAAACAAAAGTCCATGAAACTGAAATGGCTTAGTTCCAAGTTATGGACTGGTATCTAGGATATAGGTTGAAATATAAATTAAATCAAGAGAGAATACTAACAGCTGCTACAAACTTCTCTAAATTGTAAATGAAGTGTGAATTTCACTGAAAGTGGAGGTACCTGAGTGCCCCATTCTTTTCAGTTTAGTAGTTTGGTTAGGCCATATGAAAAACTGGAAAATTCCCAAGTAAGCCAGTTCCATATCTCAGAATAGAGGGAGAGGACCATCTAAGGGAACAATATCTTCTTATACTTCACTTCTAACTTACAGCAAAGTAAGGGGGGAGAGTGGAAAAAATGAGCTTTGCAGAAATTGACCAAAATCAAATGAGCAGGAAATAATAAGAAATAAATTTGCAAATCATATTTGGCTAAACTGTTTTAGTCTAAGCATATAAATGAAGTACATTTCAGATTATTTTGGGAAGTAAATTCTAGAAAAATACATTAATATCCACACAAATAAATTGAAAGGAAAATAGGATTTAAAAAAAATTGGAATACTACTCAGCTATTAGTAAAGATAAACTCTAGCCATTTGTGATAGCACGGATGGAACTGAAGGGGATTATGCTAAATGAAATAAGTCAGAAAGAAAAAGACATATCAGATGGTGTCATTTGTATGTGGAGTATGAGAAACAAAGCAAAGGGTGAGATAAAGTCAAACCTATAAGAAACCCTATAAATATGACTATAGAACTGGGGCAATCAGAGCGGGAAGAGGTGGAAGGAGAACAAAGTAGGAAGTGGGCTTTGTGGACTATGGTGGAGGACTTTTGGGTGCTTTAGTGATAGATGTGGTGTGGTGTGAAGGGAGAGATCCCATACCTCCAAAACACAATCAAAGATGTAAATCAATGTTACCTCAACAAAAAATAAAAAAATAGGAATTAGTGATGAGAATCATGGGATGTGAAGCTTTGGCACTGTTGGTAACCATATTCCCTGCCTTGTGGAGAAGTTGGTCTTTCTATGATGGTAAGAACAAAATCATCCTCTAGAAGTAGAAATAAAACAGTAAAAAAGGAAAGGTTTATCCAGGTTAAGATAAACACTGGTATTGGTGGTGGAGATCAAGTCTATGGTTCTAATTATCTCTGAGGCCCAGCTGATCTTTATGCATTTTCTAGAGTTATTTTCTAGAGTTCTTCCAGTAAATTCATTTTATTTAAGCTTGTTCAAGTTGGGCTTTTGCCATAGTCTTGCAACTAAATGTTCTATCTGATGTACTATAGGTAATAAAGATAGGTAGAGAAGATACAACATATACATTATTGGTGTACCTGATAATGACAAATAGAAACAATTCAAATATATATGGTGAAACAGTCTTCATATTAAGGAATTTTGTAACCCGTAGATCAAAACATCATATAAAATGTCATACAATTCTAGGTAAAACTGAAACAAAATGAACAGTACCAACTAAGTATAAAATAGTAAAGCTAGTGTGCTTCAAAATTAAAAAAGGAATTTTATAGGCATTGAGGCCAAAAAACAAGTCACCTCAAAGATGGAAAATCAGACTGGCTTGGACATCATGGTGATGTGGTCAAAACCAGGGGACAGTGGAGTAATATTCTAGAACATTTGTGGGGTATATATGGGCAAATTTGATACCTATTCAAACTATAGTTTATGTATAAAGGTAACCCACAATATTCTCAGACATTCAAGAATGTACCTAGTTATTGAAAAAAAAAGCCTTATGAATAAAATAGTTATCTAGGTAATGAATAAGGAAGAAGAACTTGAGAATGGAGAAGAAGATATATGAAAGGTTTGGCAGAGCGTATGAAATCTATTTGAATATAGAACTAAGTCAATTCTGAATAATTATGCATTTATTACACTTAACATCTATGCATTTAATAGAAGAAAATGTAAAAAGCTGTAAGGCTAACAATGGAAAAAGTAATTATATAACCAATATAAGATGGGAAAGATAGATGTGGGAGAAGTAGGTACAAGTATGTGAACTTCTCATTTTTTTTCTAATGGAGAATCAGAAATTGATGAATTTATTTGTCTGAGTTGAAATTGTGCCTCTGCTACATGCCGTTTTGTAATCTCAGATCAGTTTAAATCTCATCTGAAGTCAGAGAATCTTTGTATCATGAGGCAATAATGTTACCTACCCATGAAGGTTGTTAGGAGGATTAAATGCAATAATGTAGGTAAAGTGCTTAAAACAATGCCTGGTAAAGAGTAAGCACTAAAAAAAAAAAATACCTGTTATTATTTATTATTATTATTTTAAGGAGAAACATAGGAAGATAATTTTATAATTTCAGGACAGAGACGGTCTTTCTAAGCAAAACCGTAGACCCACAGGCAACAAAGGAAAAGATTAATAATCTGACTTCATGAAAAGTAAATGCTTTGTGTGGCAAAATCACCATGATAATAATCAATGAACAAATACCCAAGTGGGGAAGAATAATTGCAATATATTTGACAGAAGAAGGATTGATATTGTTAATATTCAGGGATCACTGATAAGTCAACAAGAAAAGATGAGTAACCCACTATGAAAATGGGTAAATCAATATAAACATTTTACAGAAAAATAAAAACAATAAAAATTTGAGAAAACACTTAGTCTCACATATAATTAAAGAGGTAGAAATTAAAGTGAAATGCCATTTTTATTTACCAAAGTGACAAAGATTAAAAAGTTTTAAAATATCAAATGATGGAAAGGGTGTGGCATAATAGGCATTTTCATATCCTTTCTGGAAGGTAATTTGACATTTATCAAATTTATCAATGCTTATACATTTTATCTCTGCAGTGCTGCTTTTAAGACTATATCCTACAAATGTATTTATCATAGGATACGAAAATATATATAAAAGAATGTTGTCTACGGTATCACTTAGAATAACAATTTGGAAAGAATTTACTTGATTATTGATGTGAGTTTGTTAAATAATTTAAGGTGTTTATATATCTTGGACTATCAGATAGCCATTATAACAAAAAAGTCATAAATGTATGTACTGACAATGTAAAATGCTTAGGCTTTAAATATTTAGGAGAAAAATTAAGTTATATATAAAATATACTTTACTGGGCCTCCCCGGTGGCGCAGCGGTTGAGCGCTGGGTTGCGAAGCTGCCCGTGGCCTCTGCGGTGCCGGTTCGATCCCCGGCTGCTCCCCGGCCACCAGAGGAGGGTCCCACATGGCGCACAGACCTCTCCTGCCGCCTGCTGCTCCCCTCAGCAGTGTACTTCGGTCCTTCTGCCTGCTCTGCTCCCCGCTCTGGCTCTGGTGAATTCTCTCACCATCCCGCGCTTCTGACTATACCCAGTGCATGTATAAACAAAACAAAACAAACAAACAAATAAATAAATAAATAAAATAAAATAAAATATACTTTACTACAAAATAATATGTAATGATTTTCTTACATATATCCATTGAAAATGTCTAGAATGTTACAACCATTAAAGTTGGTTGACTCTGAGGTAGAGTATGGAGATGCTCTGGACTACAAATTCATTTAGAAATTCTGATTTTTTTATATTAGAAAGTCTGTGATCCTTCACAATTATGTGATTCCATTGAGTTCAAGACATGAGACCAAAGATGATTTCAGTATCTATTAGCATTGGCTGTTGCAATGTTAAAGAAATTGGCTAGAAAGTATGTAAATTTGGGAACTTAACCCTGAAAAAGACCTGAATTGTACTTGTGCACTGAGCAGCTGAAAGGCTGTAGCCTGTAGTCAATTGTTAAGTAGTGAAAAGAAGGTGATCTGAAGTCACAGGGAAAGATGTAACACCAGCTGTGGGTGTGCATGTAGCTCATAACATGCAGTAAAGAGAAGTAGCTGGTAGATGTCCCAGTATGTGTATGTGTCGTATGCACTCCTATATGGTTCAACTGTGTAGTTGTTTTGTTTACCTGGTGTTTCTTGATGACAAAATTGTATATCAGCAAATGAGAAATTCATTTATGCTGAAAGTGTTTCCTAGCCATTTCAGATAAGTAAAACTGTGGTATCGGGTGTGTGTGTGTGTGTGTGTGTGTGTGTGTGTGGCTGACTGACTGACTGACTGACAAGGTTTTTGAGTATTGTGCCTCTAACTCCATTTTCCCCATAGGACTTACATTTTCTATTGCACTTTTTTTTTTAACCAGATATAATAAATTTTAGTAGTGGAGGTATCACCTTATTACAAAATTGACTACCTTCTTGAACAAATCTATGCTGACCTTTTTTTCATTTCATTTTATACTTATGTAATGTATCTGATTTTCAAAATTTAGTTGCCAAACATCAAAATTTAGTTGCCAAACATAAATGAATGATGGAAATCGTATTTTCTTTGTTGTAGGTACTCCATTGTACCAACTCAGCGCAACATTTCTAGGGCTATGCCCTCTTCTCTAGTTCCTTACAAGTAGTAGTTTAGGTCTTCCAACTTCATAAATTAGGTGATTTTTCTAAATTAATTTTTGCAAAGGGTCGCATCTTATAATAAGGTTCCAAATGCCACATGTTGAACTCGTTTGGACTCCTCCAGTCCTTTATGACTGAAGGGTCATTGCATTGCTGATCTTCTATATGTCTGTTATTAACCAAAGAAAACATTGCACCAAGTCCATTGCATGAAGTATGCCTTCAAGTAGCATGTGATTGAGAGGCATGAATTTATTATTTGGAAATGAATTTGTGAAGAAGCTTAACCATGTTTTTCTTTTTAAACTGAAGTAACATATTGGTTTAATGAGTATTAATTCCTCCATAGCATAAGTTTAGTAAAATATGTTTTCATATGATTTTTGGGTAAAATTACTGTATGTCTGTGATAGATATAATTTTTATCTTTTGAATTTTTTTACCTTTAATATTTTATTAAAGAAATATTGCGGGCCTCCATGGTGGCGCAGCGGTTGAGGGCTGGGTTGCGAAACTGCTCGCAGCCTCTGCAGTGCCGGTTCGATTCCCGGCTGCTCCCCGGCCACCGGAGGAGGGTCCCACATGGCACGCAGACCTCCCTGCTGCCCGCTGCTCCCCTCAGCAGTGTACTTCGGTCCTTCTGCCTGTTCTGCTCCCTGCTCTGGCTCTGGTGAATTCTCTCACCCTCCCGCGCTTCTGACTGTACCCAGTGCATGTATAAACAAAAACAAACGAACAAGCAAATAAATAAATAAATAAAACATGCCTCTATTTAAAAAAAAAAGAAATATTGCATTATAACATTATATAAGCTCAGATGTGCATCATTAAAAATCAACAAGTCTATATACTATATTAAGTTCACCTCTTCAAGCTCAATTCTGTTCTTCACCATACAATTGTCCCCTTTGTCCCAATTTACCCACCTCCCTTCCCCCTCTTCATGCCACTAATTGGTCTTATGGTCCAAAAGTTTATTTTTGTTTTATGTAGTTTACCTGTTTGTTTTCTCGGTATATCACATATGAAATCATGCAGTGTGTTTCTTTGTCTGGCTTAGCAATCTCTCTTTGAGGTTTTGTCTACTTCAGTGATGGTTTAGGTTATGTAAAGTCTTCCATGTTGAATATTGAAGTTCTTTTTGAGGTTCTAATGTGATATGCATGAAATAAGAAGTTAGAACAAATGCATAATCGCCTTTTTATATTTAACTTATAATGCTTACCCTGTTCTCAGCTTCTGTTCTTTATTTCAGTTTACATAGCAGTTGCATTGTAAATTATTTCTGTAAAAATGTGAGAAGGAGGGATATTTTGGCTTGAATATTGGCTCTAAGGCTTTATTTGTGGAAACATAGACTTTTCTGATTTTAGGAGATAGTTTAGCTCTAAGTTGAACTTTAATATTTTCTTTTAATTTTCTCCTTGAAAATATTTGTCAGTAGTACATTTAGGAAGGAGGTGCATTACAGTGGTGACCTTAAAATCTCTTCTTCATTCATTCATTCTTTTTTTTTTTTTAAAGATTTATTTATTTATTTATTTATTCGTTTATTTATTTATTTATACAAGCACTGGGTACAGTCAGAAGCGCGGGAGGGTGAGAGAATTCACCAGAGCCAGAGCAGGGAGCAGAGCAGGCAGAAGGACCGAAGTACACTGCTGAGGGGAGCAGCGGGCGGCAGGAGAGGTCTGCGCGCCATGTGGGACCCTCCTCCAGTGGCCGGGGAGCAGCCGGGGATCGAACCGGCGCTGCAGAGGCTGCGGGCAGCTTCGCAACCCAGCGCTCAACCGCTGCGCCAACGGGGAGGCCCTTCATTCATTCATTCTTCATAAAACAAATGCTTATTAAGTGCCTACTGTGTGCCGTGCTATTTTAAGCACTGGAGACTGTAATGATAGCAAAAATAAAGTAGTCCTTCTTCTCACAGTATGGTGAAAGAGATAGACTTTAATCAATTAGTGATCCAAAGATATAACTATAAATTATGACAAGTGCTATGAAGAAAAAGTACAAGTTCCTCTGAAAGAGAAGAAACAGGGAGACCTAATTTGGATAAGTGATTAAAAAAAGGCCTTTCTGAGGAAGTGACATTTAAGCTGAGACCTACTGGATAAGGAGTTTACCGGAAGAGAAAGGGGTAGAAGGATTTCCAGGCAGAGGCAAGAGGTTTTGTGATATCATTTTATAGTACTTATGACCTTTTTAGATGCTTATATAATTAGGTACTAGTCTATGAGCAAGACAGTTTATAGAGCTGTGTTACTGAAAAGATGCATATAAATTACATTTTTATAAATGAATTCCTGAATTCCTGCAGGCTTACATTATACTCACTGTGCTATATCATCTGCATTTGATTGATGTTCAGTTACTTCAATTACTGCTAGATTGATCTTTCTAAAGCACAACTTTGATGATGCTTTTTCCTGCTCAGAAATCTTTACCAGCTCCCCAATTACCCAATAAAATCTAGACTTCTCAGCCTTGTGGTCATGCCCTTCCAAACTGGAGGTAGTTTCAATATTCTACTTCATCTTTAATTACTTCTCTTTTTACAGTACTCTCTGTTAGGCAACAGAGTTTGTGGATGAGCGTGGATGCTTTCTCACTTACATTGTTTTTCTTCCCTTATAATCAGTTTACTTCCTCCTAAGATTGTCTGAATTCCATGTATAGTCCCAGGCCTGTCTCAAATGTTATCTAATTTTAATGACTTCTCTGATCTTCCCAGCTAGAAGTCACTTCTTGTTCTGACATCTTCTGATACTTTCTTATTGTTCTTTAGGCACTTCACCATTCATTTTTTTTTTTTTTGAAGTTATTTCTAGGTATGTCTTATTTCACCAATAAGACATAAGCATCTTGAGGCCAATTCCTATCCTGGGTAGGTCTTTGCTTCTCTCACTATGCTACACAGTCCCCAGCATGTGGTAGGGTCTAAATAGAAATTGGGGAAAGAATATATAAATTAAATCTTGGTTGCTAGATTACCCTTAAAATGTAGTTAGTGATCTCTACACAAATGCACTAAGGGACTGCATAAACAAAAATCCATTGTAATATTAGTAATCCTAAATTTAGGTTATTTTACAAAGGGTTTCTACTTTCTTGGGGCATTTATATCTCCTTTTGTGCGTTTCAGTGACACTTATTCACAGAGATTATTTTGGATTCATAAGTGGTGCTGTCGTTTCCATTTATTCCTCTTTTGAAAATATGCATTCTCATTTAGCTGTAAAAAAGAATGAAAAGAACAAATGAACACTCTCTCTGGTGGTTTCTACCAGTGGGGACAAATAGATATGAAAGCATGTCTAGGTCATATACTTATTGTGGTTGTTTTTAGTTTTCCAAGTGCATGTGACTTTAGATAAGTTTGGGATAATCCCACTTAGGATTCCATATTCATTGGTCTATTGGGATCTCTACCTCTGGTAGGCAACTTACTCTTTCTAAGTTTTTGTTAAGACCCATTTCCCTTTGAGAAGTTGTGCCCTTCACTTTTGTCTGAGTAAACATTTGAACAGCTCTTAGATTGCTCTTCAGTTTAATACTATAGAACCATGTCAAAGGTTTAGTTGCTGTAATTCTTAGTGTTTTTTTAATTGAAATAACATCTCAGGCAACATTTAAATATACAGGACAGTGATATATTTCTCATAGGAACATTTGTCTCCTAGGACAACTAAAGCACTGTAGAGTTGCAGAGTAGTGTGTAAATATTTATGATTGATTTAGTATTTGTAATTCATTTAGCTTTATTGTTTTGGCTACAAGTATTTCTTTACAAGTCTCTTTCAGTTATATTCACTTTTCCCCTTAATATAAGTAGTAGACTCTTTAAAGAGAGATTATTTAGAGGTTCCATATCTTTATAATCAGCTTTTTTGCTTTAAAATTTTAACCCTGGAATAACATATTATTCAAAATAAAGCAATATGTATATGTGAATTATCAGAGATACTTTTCCTTAGAACATATCATTTACTTTTCTTGCAAAACTATGATGTATATAGTAAAAATTTTAATTTAGAAAGGTATAAGGAAAAAACAAAAGTTATCTTTAATTCTTTCTTTTCGAGTCAATAATCATTCTTGTTAATAAAATTAATCTCTAGCTAGGAAACAGAAATACATATATATCTGAATTAAAAAAACATTTAAATCTGACTTCAACTCTGGTGGCAGTTTTCTTATTAGATTAAATTGGGAACATTAAAGTTATAAAAACTTCTGTAAGATTGTTTTAAACTGGAAGTTGTAAGTTACTATGTAGGACACTCATGTAGTCCTTGCAACCTTTTCTAGTTATAGTGTTCACATGATGAGTGCTTTCTAAAGACTGTTTCAGTATTTAATATTGATTTATAAATTTGAAATATCTTGTTTTATCAACAAATTTAGCAAAATAAAATAATAGTTATTTTTCCAGTAATGAGTTAGTCCTGGGGATGTAGTGTACAGCATAGGGACTATCATTAATAGTACTGTGTTGCATATTCGAAAATTACTAATAGATCTTAAAAGTCTTCATTGCAAGATAAAATATTTTTTTTGGTAATATGTGTGGAGATAGATTGTGGTGGTCATTTTGTTATATATACAAATATTAAATCATTATGTTGTATACCTGAAACTAATATGCTATCAATTATATCTCAATAACAATAATGTTTTATTTAGTATAGTTAAGAATACATTTTTGAGCTTCTCATTGCTAAAGGCATTTGAAAATTTATTGCTCTGCTAACTTGATCAACAATTAAATGGTCAATGAAGTGTTCCTCTTTTGGATTCCTGGCAACCCTATCACAGGGCAAGGTCCTTGATGAGTATATGATTTTCATTTGGTCATATTTGGGGATATGGTAAGTGATTACATCACAATCTTGGAAAATAGAAATAGAATCTGTATGAGGCAGCATCATATTGATGAAGGTAATAGAAGCCACACAAAGTAGAAACTAAATAATTTTTCTTATTAATATTTATTCATTCAGCAAATATTCATTTTTTGAGTACATTTGATCATGTACTTGCTATTGCTTTAGATCAGGGTTTTTCAGCCTTGGCACTATTGACATTTGGAGCTGGATATATCTTTGTTGTGATGCTATCCTATGAATTGTGCAGCATCCTTGGCTGCTACCCTCTAGTTGCCAATGGCATTTTCCCAGTTGTCCAACTAGAAATGTCTTAAGACATTGCCAAGTGTGATATTACAGGCAAAATTATCTGTAGTTGAGAAACAGTATTTTATTTTTATTTATTTTTTAATAAATTATTTTATGTAATTCTTACATCATTTTTCATTTTTGCATAATGTATGCATTTTCATTTTGGTTATATTCCCCATACAATTCCCACCCCTAATCCCTCTTCTCCTCCCTGCGCCTCCCAGTGTAGTGTCTCTGGTCATTAGTCGCTTGTTGATTTTGATTTTTACTTTATTGCAATTAGTCTTTTTCCTGGTCTCTTATTTAGGTTTTCTAAATTCCTGCTATGAATGAGACCATCCGGTATATATTTTTTTCTTTCTGGCTTATTTTGCTGAGCATGATCCCTTCCAGCTCCATCCATGTTGCTGCAAATTGCATGAGTTTATCTTTTTTGATTGTGGAGTAAAATTCCATTGTGCATATGTACCACATCTCCTTGATCCAGTCCTCTATTTTTTGGCATTTGGGTTGTTGCCATAGCTTAGCTATTGTAAATAGTACTGCTATAAACATAGGGGTGCAGGTGTCCTTTTGAATTAATGTTTCTCTGTCCTTTGGGTAAATACCTAGGAGTGGAGTTGCTGGATCATATGGAAGCTCTATCTTTAGTAGGTTGAGGAATCTCTGCACAGCTTTCCATAGTGGTTGGACCATTTTGCACTCCCACCAGCAGTGCAGGAGAGTTCCTTTTTCTCCACATCCTTGCCAACATTTGTTGTTGCTAGTTTTTTTAATATGTGCCATTCTCACTGGTGTAAGATGGTATCTCATTGTAATTTTGATTTGCATTTCCCTGATTACAAGCGATGTTGAACATTTTTTCATATGTCTGTTGGCCATTTGCATTTCCTCTTTGGAGAAGTTTCTTTTTAGCTCTTCTGCCCATTTTTTGACTGGATTCTTTTCTTTCTTTTTTCTTTTTTTTTGAGTCTCATCTGCTCTTTGTAGATTGTTGCGATCAGTCCTTTATCATTAGTGTTGTGTGCAAAAATGTTCTCCCAGTCGGTGGGGTTTCTCTTTGTTTTGGTTATTGTCTCTTTTGCTGTGCAGAAGCCCTTTAATTTGATGTAGTCCCAGCTGTTTATCTTTGCCTTCACTATCACTGCTTTGGGTGATGTGTCTGTAAAGATGTCTTTGAGGTGCATGTCATGTAATGTTTCACCTGTATTTCCTTCTATATATTTTATGGTTTCAGGCCTTATGTCTAGTTCTTTAATCCATTTTGAGTTGGTTTTTGTGCATGGTGTGAGGTAGTAGTCAAGCTTCATTCTTTTGCATGTAGCAACCCAGTTTTCCCAGCACCATTTATTGAACAAACTTTCTTTGCTCCTTTGTCAAAGATTAGTTGACCATAAATCTGTGGGTTTATTTCTGGATTTTCTTTTCGGTCCCATTGGTCCGTGTGTCTGTTCTTGTTCCAATACCATGCAGTTTTGATTATTATGGCTTTTTAGTATAGTTTGAAATCTGGGAATGTGATGCCTCCATTCCCTTCTTTTTTATTTTTTTTTCAGGAGAGCTTTGGCTATTTGGGATTTTTGGTGATTCCATATGAATTTCATCAATAATTGTTCTATTTCTTTGAAGAATGTCATTCAAATTTTTATTGGAATAGCATTGAATCTGTAAATTGCTTTTGGTAGGATGGCCATTTTAATAATGTTAATTCTTTTAACCCATGAGCAGGGGATGTCTTTCCATTTCTTTGTGTCTTCTATTTCTTTTAACAGTGTTTTATAGTTTTCTTTGTATAGGTCCTTTACCTCTTTTGTTAGGTTTATTCCCAAGTATTTGATTTTTTTTTGAGAAACAGTATTTTAGATGAACATTTTATTTTTTTTTATTTTTTATTTTTTTTAAATAATAAATTTTATTTTTATATTCCCCCATACAATTGCAAATGCCCCATTCTGACCCCAATCCCTCCCCTCCCGCCCCCCACCCCCCAAAAAGTATCTCTGGTTCATAGTTTTTTGTTGATTTTGATTTTCACTTTCTTATATTCATTTTCCTGGTCCCTTATTTAAGTTTTCTAGATTCCTGCTATGAGTGAGACCATCCGGTATTTTTCTTTTTGGCTTATTTCGCTGAGCATGATCCCTTCCAACGCCATCCATGTTGCTGCAAATTGCATGTGTTTATCTTTTTTGAATGCTGAGTAATATTCCATGGTGTATATGTACCACATCTTCTTGATCCAGTCATCTATTTTTGGGCATTTGGGCTGTTTCCAAAGCTTAGCTATTGTAAATAGTGCTGCTATAAACATAGGGGTGCAGGTGTTCTTTGGAGTTGATGTTTCTGTGTCCTTTGGGTAAATACCTAGGAGTGGAATTGCTGGATCATATGGAAGCTCTATGTTTAGTAGGTCCAGAAATCTCCACACAGCTCTCCATAGTGGTTGGACCAGTTTGCACTCCCACCAACAGTGCAGAAGAGTTCCTTTTTCTCCACACCCTCACCAACATTTGTTGTTGCTAGTTTTTTTAATATGTGCCATTCTCACTAGTGTGAGATGGTATCTCATGGTAGTTTTGATTTGCATTTCCCTGATTACAAGTGATGTTGAACATTTTTTCATATGTCTGTTGGCCATTTGCATTTCCTCTTCAGAGAAGTTTCTTTTTAGTTCTTCTGCCCAGTTTTTGACTGGATTATTTTCTTTGTTGTTGCTGAGTCTCATCAGCTCTTTGCAGATTTTTGTGATCAGTCCTTTATCATTAGTGTTGGGTGCAAAAATGTTCTCCCAGTTGGTGGGGTTTCTCTTTGTTTTTGTTATTGTCTCTTTTGCTGTGCAGAGCTCTTTAATTTGATGTAGTCCCAGCTGTTTATCTTTGCCTTCACTATCACTGCTTTGGGTGATGTGTCTGTAAAGATGTCTTTGATGTGCAAATCCCGTAGTGTTTCGCCTATATTTCCTTCTATGTATTTTATGGTTTCAGGTCTTATGTCTAGTTCTTTAATCCATTTTGAGTTGATTTTTGTGTATGGTGTGAGGTAGTGGTCAAGCTTCATTCTTTTGCATGTAGCGACCCAGTTTTCCCAGCACCATTTATTGAACAAACTTTCTTTGCTCCAATGCATAGTCTTTGCTCCTTTGTCAAAGATTAGTTGACCATAAATCTGTGGGTTTATTTCTGGATTTTCTATTCGATTCCATTGGTCTGTATGTATGTTCTTGTTCCAATACCATGCAGTTTTGATGATTATGGCTTTGTAGTATAGTTTGAAGTCTGGGAGTGTGATGCCTCCATTTCCTTTTTTTTTTCAGTAGAGCTTTGGCTATTCGGGGTTTTTGGTGATTCCATATGAATTTCATCAATAATTGTTCTATTTCTTTGAAGAATGTCATTCAAATTTTTATTGGAATAGCATTGAATCTGTAAATTGCTTTTGGTAGGATGGCCATTTTTATAATGTTAATTCTTTCAACCCCTGAGCAGGGGATGTCTTTCCATTTCTTTGTGTCTTCTATTTCTTTTAACAGTGTTTTATAGTTTTCTTTGTATAGGTCCTTTACCTCTTTTGTTAGGTTTATTCCCAAGTATTTGATTTTTTTTTTTGAGAAACAGTATTTTAGATGAACATTTTAAAAGCACCTTACATTTACAAATTAATAGTTGATTTGTCGCAACTCTATAGCATTTATGGTCTCTTGGATCAAAGAATCTACTATTTCTTGATCTTCTGAAAAGTTACTTTGTACTTAAGAACAAATTCTTACAAAGAAAGCTTCTAATGCTTGTTATTTTTCCTCTTTCAAGAATAACCCTATTTCTCTTTTGTTTTAAAGGTTCTGTAACATATTGGTACTGTATAAAAATTTCAAATATTCTCTTTGTTTCTGTGCCGCATCCTTTTCTGAAGTTATAAGTGATGTGAAACATTCTGAAAATTCATTCAAAGCTTTAAAACTTATTATATCCAGGAGAGACAGATTTAAGATTGCTGAGGTTTCTGGTTGAAGTACTTCAAGCAGAAATCCATACTCCATTAGATTCTCTAACTTTGTGACCTTAATTTTCCAGATATTTTGCCCTTTAAATTGAAAGCAGCATTTTAATACTATTTAAGTCTCCTGGAGAGGTTTACAATATCACAAACTTAAGTTGTGAAACATTTGAAACAAATGAAAACTAAAATAGCAATTGCTTTGAGACCATATAGTTATATATTATTTAAAAATATACAATCAAATGAAGATATGCATGGATCATACTTAGTGCACTGGAGTTGCTTTAAAAAAGTTATTTAGCAAGTTGTTGTTCATAATGTACATAAGCAGAATTTCTTTCATAGGATTCTTTCTTGGCATTGTCTAAATAAGGTCACATTAGGAATAGTTGTTAAGTTCTCTGAGGTTAGGAAATTTACTTTGTATGAAACTGTATGGTCTGGGTGGAATGAAAATCTACCTGGACAATAGCTAGAGTTATCTTACTTCAGCAGATAAAGCAGGAAATGTAAAACTGTATTATATTACGGAGTCAAGAAGCCAAAAACTATTTTAAAAAATCCTCTATGGAAAAGGAGAGATGAAAAGCTTCTTGTTCTTTCATTAGTAAATTAGGTCAGTTTTAGAATAATGTGCTCATTGAAAAATGTACATATTTGTCAAATAATAGTTATAATTTAATCCAATTTATATCTTAAAGGTATAATAATGAAATTGAGCTCTTTTGGGGCCCTTAATTGCTTTGTCTATTTTCCATTGTAAAATGTTTAGAACGTAAATTGATCATATAATCTTTTCTGTTGTTTGTGGCTCACTGAAGAATGATATGTCAAATGTTCCTTATTAATCTATAGAAGCTTTAAATTTATATTAGCCTCTGTGTATTACTTTAGTTATGAGTTAGCTATTAAGGGGATAGCGTAACCTCACTGAATTTCTTTGCACATATTCATGTTAGTAAAATGCCAAATAAATCATAAGAGTATGTTAATGCCAAATAATTATTTCATGAGTTTCTAGGGGGCATTTTTTAACATGAGCAAGAAATTGCAGTTAGATCTTCCAAATCTTTTGCTCTCTATTGCACTCCCAATGCAGGGTAGTTTATCCTTGTTGATATTGATGTTTTATAAGTTCTTCATTGCTTTAGGCTAATGGTGAAAAGATTCCTGCCTATTTGCAAGATGTAACCTGGTTTTGCTAGAGTTTGGTTGTGGTAAGTCTCCATTTCAGTTTTTCATTTCCATGTTAGTTAGCTGGCTTAGTCTTTCACCTTATTCACTGACATACTGTCTCCCAAATGATTATTCATGGCCCAATCAGACCAGTACAAGAGATATCCATTAATTCTGCAGAGAGAATAATTTTTGAGATCCAACAGTGTCCAGGGATTACCATGAAGCCCCTGGAGGACTGGACTTGATAGCAATATAAGGTTACATTTTCTGTATCCTCATGTTCCTTATCAATCAGTAGTAAAATCCTGGATAGATCTGATGTTGTTATGGCTGAACATCAAAGGGAGAACGTATTCTGGACAACTCTTAAACTTTTATGCCACTAGTTATATCATTAGTATATTTAGAAACATTCATCTTAGCTTTTAGCTTTTATGTATTCGGCCCTTTACATGTTCTTAGAGACACCCAACAGTGTGCAGGGGCCTTTTAAAACAACCTCTTCCTAGTTCCTGGTCTCCTTAATATCAATAGGACTTTGCAGAGATAGACTTTTATTTCTGACTATTGCAGACTGCAGTTCTTTAAATAGTAGCAGTTTCATTTTGGATGGATCATGTGTTACACAAAACAGTAGAACCACATATCACCTAATTGTTTTAACCTTGATGTGTAAGATAGAGTTTCATTTGTTACATGGTTTCTCTGGTCTGCTTACCCTGTATTAACAGTACTTAGCAAGAGGAAGGGTAGAATATCTGCAGAGCAGTTGATTATCTGTCCGGGCCTGCTGGGTGAAATGTATCAGCACTGGATGGTTCAGAATGGTTCAGAACTGGAACCACATATCACCTAATTGTTTTCGATGGATGATGATTTGCTATGGTGTGAAGTTGTATATAATCATTTGCAGGGCTCAGATCAGTGCCTTTCAAACATTTTGACCATGACCTTGGTATGAACAAATTTATCCCTCTCTGTGTCTCTCCTCATCTTTCCCCTTCCTCCCTCCAGCCTTCTCTCCACACACCACCCTTGCTGATCCACACATACATCTAATTTGAAGTAACAATACCTTTATAATAAGTGTTATAGTCTATTTAGTTACAGAATGTGGTGGCCCACAAATGATCTAGAGCTGATAAATCACTACATTTATGGTTCTTCATATTCCTGGGGGACATATGGTAGATTGTGGCCCTTTCTGGCACTATGATGAAAGTATTGAAATTTCTTTTAAGAATGGGGGGGGTTGCAATTGTATGGGGAATATAAAAATAAAATTTATTATTAAAAAAAAAAGAAAAAAACTCATACATATATTTTGGTATGCATTTTCAGGGGGTTTATAGTTTTAAGGCATAAACATGGACGCCCTAGTTCCTAAAACCTTGACTGCTAGATAAATTTGGAATTATCTTGCTTTGCTGATACATTTCACCCAGCAGGCCTGGACAGATATTATCAACTGCACCACAGATATTCTGCCCTTCCTCTCGCTAAGTACTGTTAATACAGGTTAAGTAGACCAGAGAAACCGTATAATAAATAAAACTTCACCTTACACATCAAGGTTAAAAGTCTAGAGGATCTTTATTTTTCCTGGGCATATAGTTGCCTTTAGAGTCAGTGCCCAAAGAACTGGGGGAGACAACTTGCTTCTGATATGTCAGGAGTGTTGTATCCTTTGCTGAGCTGCTCCTGTGCAAGGACCTTAGCACACCACTCCCTTAGCAACAGCTGGCTGAGTCCGCAGCCCTCTTCCTTTCCAGTGGAGAAGTATCATGTCACCTTCCCCAGCCGGTAATTAGAACACAGCCCCAGCTTTGTTGTGGAAACTTCTGCCTTCCCGCCCTTTCTTCTTGCATGCTTTCTATTCTGCCTTCCACAAATACTTACTGAGATCTTCCCATGTGCCAGGCTTTGGTAACGTGAGGAACAGTACAATGATGAGAACAATTCCATGTCTGGGTTGCCTCACTGACTCTTGCCTCACTCTTTCAGGACCTTTACTCTCTACTTAGGTCTATACTGTCATCCTTGGGCTTTGAGGCAGCCCTGTTCCTTATTTCCTGCTTCACTGGGGTTTGGTGTTTAACTGTTTCTTGCCCACAGTGGAAATTTTCATATGCAATTTTTCTTTTGCCTCAAACAGAAAATATTCATATATTTTCTTATGCAGTTTTTCTTTTGCTTAGAACAGCAGATATATTTTTTTCCTTTTAAATAATAAGGTAAATATGCAAATCTGCAAGGATCATTTTTGTTGTTGGTATGTTCTGGGTCATTACTTTGGAAGTAACATCATGGGAAAATGGTGTTAATATGTAAAGATTATCCCAAAAGTTGAGAGTTATGATTTTTGAAAGATGTCATTATAATGGGTATGTTTTCAACAGATAAAATATGGATTCATAGCATTTGAAACATTGTTAGTATTCTTTCAAGAACAGACATCAATCTCAGAAATTTTATATACAGATGTGACAAAATTGGTCTGTATTACACTCTGATAAAACCACAAAATGATTTTATTTTCTTCAGTTTTTTATGAAGGTGAAATATTTGCATGTTATTATAATAACTTCCACAGCAGTTGGAATAAAATCTGATACATTGTTAATGGCATAGTTAAAAATGTGTGCATCACATCCATATTTTGTTGTAGTTATCTGGCAGTTTTTGGAGAAGATCCTTATATTTTGTGTGTTTTATAGTCAGACTTAGCAAATAGACACCATACATGATGCACTATTTCAGTGCCCATGATACACATCTCTAATTGATCATACCCCTTTCTCACAGTTTCACATTCTCTTCAACAAAGTCATCCAGGTCATTGCTAACTGAGTGCAGATAGCATGTGAAATGATAGCTAATTGTCATTTATTTGTATTTTACCCATTCAAATTAGCAGAATATACCAAAAGTCTGCTAAAGTTTGGGAAAGGGGAAATGTGTGAAGCAGAATAACACATTGGTTTAGGCAAGGGTTGGCAAACATTTTTGGTAAGGGCCAGATGGTATGTGTTTTAGGCTTTGTGGGTCATACTGTCTCTGTTATACTTACTCATTTCTGCCATTTTTTTAAAAAGATTTATTGATTCATTTATACAAGAACTAGGGTACAGGCCAGATGCATGGGAGGATGAGAGGATCCACCAGAGATAGAGCGGGGAGCAGAACAGGCAGACTGATGAAATACACTTTGAGGGGAGCAACAGGCACGACAGGAGAGGTCTGCCGCGCCATGTGGGACCCTCTCCGGCCGGCAGGGATCAAACCGGCGCTGCAGAGACTGTAGACAGCTTCACAGTGTGGCGCTCAACTGCCTGTGCCACCTGGGAAGGCCCATCTGCCATTGTTTTTTGAAGGCAAGGCAGATATAGGTAATATATAAAAGAATGTGTATGACTGTATTACAATAAAACTTTTATAATAGGTAGCAGGTCAAATTTGCCCAAGCCAGATTTGCTAATCTCTGGTTTAAATCACTGCTATTTACAAAAGAGACAATAATCAAAACAAATAGACATCCTATTGAGTGGGAGAAAATATTTGCATACCATATGACAGATAAGGAACTAATACCAAAGATCTACAGAGAACTTATACGACTCAACAAAAACAAAGCAAACAACCCAACCAAACAATGGGTAAAAGAACTAAAAAGACACTTCTCCAAAGAGGAAATGCAAATGGCCAATGGGCTTATGAAAAAATGTTCAGCATCACTAATTATCAGGGAAATGCAAATTAAAACTGCAATGAGATACCACCTCACTCCAGGGAAAATGGCCCACATTAAAAAAATGGAAACAAATTCTGGAAAGAATATGGAGATAGGGGAACCCTTTCACATTGCTGGTGGGAATGTAAACTTAACCACTATGGAAAGCTGTGTGGAGGTCCCTCAGAACACTGAAAATAGATCTATCATATGATATAGCAATTCCACTCCTAGGAATCTACCCAAAGGACACAAAAATACTAATTCATAACACTCCTACATTTATTGCAGCACTATTTACAATAGCCAAGATATGGAAATAAACCAAATGTCCCAAAATAGACAAATGGATCAAAAAGCTGTGGTATGTTTACACAGTGGTATATTACTCAGTGATCCAACCAAAAAGACAAACTCATGACATTTGTGGCAACGTGGATCAAGCTGGGAAGGATTATGCTAGCCTAAGTAAGTCAGAAGGAAAAAAAGACAAATATTAGATGGTATCACTTACATGAATAGAGAAACCAAACAATAGGTCAAAAACAAGTCAAAACTAGCAATCTGTTCATAAATCTGAGGCATATAGCAAAGGAGGAAGGATCAAAACGGGAGGGAAGAACACAAGGGGATATGGTAATGGTTCACAGGTAATATGGTGGTGGGAGACCTATGGGGACTACAACAATGTAAGAAAAAACTTTTAATAAAAATAAATCACTGCTACTCTGTATTTTGTGAACAAATGGTACCAGTATCACCTATATGCTTACTAGAAATGCAAAGCCTCATTCTACAATCTAGACCTGCAAAATAAAAATCTCTGGGAATGGGGTCCAGAATTCTTGTTTACTACCTGGCAAGGTGATTCTTATGCTCACCAAATCTTGAGAGTCAATAGTTTAAATAACATGGCATTTATATAGAACTGGGCTGTGAAACTACCCTATGCATTTATTTAATGGCTGATTTTTAGTTATTTCTCCCATTTCTTCTGTGTATTTGATCTATTCAAACTTTTTACTTCTTCTTGGGTCATGTTTGGGAATTTATGGTTTTGCTAGAAAATTAACTATTTTCTCAAGACTTCAATTTTTTTTTGCTGTGGAACTTTTAAAACATTTCTGCAATTTTTTTCTTTTTATTGAGGTAACCTTACTTTACAATACTTTACAGGTTTCAGGTGTATACTTTCACACCTCAGCAAGTGTATATACAATGCCATATCCACCATCAGATGTTTAGTCAGCATCTACCACCAACCAATTGTCTCCTACCTAATACCCGCCTCCTGGTATCCCTGCTGGTAACCACCATTGTATGGTCAGATCTAAGGATTTGTTTTGTTTTATTGTTCTATTGCTTTCTTTTTGTTTATATTACATAAATGAGTGGAATTATGTGGTATTTGTTTTTCTCCTTCTTACTTATTTGACTTAGCAAAGTCCCCTCAAAATCCACCCATGTTGTTGCAAATGGTAGGATTTCTTTTTTTTTAATTTAAATTTTATTTTTATATTCCCCATACAATTACAACCCCCTTATTTTGACGCGAAACCCTCCTTTCCCTGCCCCCCACCCCCATAGAGTGTCTCTGGTTCATAGTTGTTTGTTGATTTTGATATTTTCTTTCTTATAGTTATTCTTTTTCCTGGTCCCTTATTTAAGTTTTCTAGATTCCTGCTATGAGTGAGACCATCCAGTAGCAAATGGTAAGATTTTATCCTTTTTTATGGTTGAACAGTATTCCTTTGTATGTATACAGTAAATCTTAATCCATCCATCTGTCACTAGAAGCATGGGCTATTTCCGTATCATGGCTATAGTGAATAGTTCTGCAATAAACATGGGGTACGTATGTTTTTTTAAAGTGGTGTTTTTATATTATTGTGGTAAATACACAGAAGTGGGATTACTGGATTATATAGTATTTCTATTTTTAATTTTTTAAGGAACCTCCATTATGTTTCCCATAATGGCTAAACCAACAGTGCTGAGGGTTCCTTTTTCTTCTTATCCTTACCAACACATTCACTCTTTCTTGACTTTTTCATGACAGTCATTTTAACCATGGTGGGGTGAAATGTCACTGTGGTTTTCATTTCTGAAAAATTGACATCCTATCAGGACATGGATTTATGTTCATTATCCTTGGATCTAAGCAGAGTGAACTTGGACAGAGTCTATTTACTGTTGCTCGTTGTGAGCACCAGTCAACTGCAGCTTGGTGATTTCAGGGCTGTGGCTCTCTCCAAGGCAAATATTTTATGGAGGTTTTGTGACCATAGGTCCAGTCCGAACTTGTCTGGTGTCAAGCTTTGTTACTCTTTTTTTCTTGGTCTGCAGCTCCTTTATCTTCCCACAGTAGTTAACTTGATAAACTGTGGAAAGATAGCTTAGAAGTGGTAAAATAAAATAACGAGATGGTAAATTTATGGCAGCAGATGTCCGGGTCTAGAATCTTCAGGTTTTTAATCTCTTGTTTACCATCTCCTGGATTCAGCAAAATTCTGTAAATTTTTGTTCTTGAGGCCTGTCCTATTTTTGTCCCAGGACCTTCCTTTGTCTTCATTACAGTTAGATGACCAGGTGCTCTTTAAGCTTCATGGACTTGTGTACTTTCTCACCTCAGCAACTATGTATATAACACCATGCCCACCATCAAATGTCTAGTCAACTTATACCACCGTTTACTATTTATAGAAGAGTTTTCCTCTATTATTTCTTTAACTAAGTTCTCTCTTTATTTCTCTCTCTCTCTTCCCCTTTGGGATACCCGTTATTCTTATGTTGCCTTTCCTAATGGAATTGGATAATTCTAAAAGTTCTCAATTTTTCTTCTTATTTATCTTCTTTTACCTAGGTTCTTTGTGCATTGCCATCGTTGAGGTCACTGATTCAATCTTCCATTTGATCTATTCTACTTCCATAACTTTCTCCAGAATTTTTTGTTTTCTATTGATCTTTCTATAACCTGCATCTCCATTATTTTATTTGAAGCTTCATTTCTATCTTCTGTTAATTAGTTTTATTTCTCAGGGCATTCATTGTTTTTTCCTCCTGAGTTTTCTTGTTTATATTCAGTCAGTTTAGCTGTGTTTTCTTCCATTTCTTTGAATTTCTTTATCATTAAAATTTGAACTCTGTGTCTCATATAAAGTAAAGAACTTTCTTCTGTAGTTGGCTCCTAGAGATTTGTTCTCCCTCTGTGGTGAAATACTTCCTTGCAGACTCAAGACACTATGTGTTATATTTTTCCCTCTCGTTATTTTCAAGCTTTCTAGGTTGCTGTTTTTCAAGTGTCCTAAGGTTTCAGAACTTTCACTTTTCCAACAGGTGGTGCTGTATGTTGTGGTATTAACTCTCCTTTCTGTTTATGGTGTAATATGAGTTTAAAGACTGCTTTGTTTGTCCTTATGACCCTTATTAATTTGCAATACTTGAATGTCTTTGCTTGACAGATGTTCTTAAATGGATATAGCACACTGACTTCTCAAAGAGTCCGGAGACTTAAATTGAAGTGAACTAGAAGAAACACTTCTGCTGTAGTTCTTTCACTGTAGAATATCTATGTATACTTGTTGAAAGTCTTCATGAATTTTATGGAGTTGCTTTATCCACTTCTCTCCACCCTGAAGTAACACTATAAAGGAAGGAGTAAATAGCAGGTAGTTGAGGGGCTCTGTATCGCTATCTCACACTTCAGGTTGGTAGTGCCTAAATAACTGGAGCTGTTTTCCATTCTAATTCAGAGGGCAGCACCTTATATCCCACACAGCTTAATTTTTAAGCACAACCTTGCAGTTGTCTTCCTCATTGAAATTTTGAGAATTTGACTTGTCTTTCCTTTATTAAATACCCTCATTGCTGCTCTGTAGATATTACTTCTCATTCTCCAGTATGAAAACTTAGAGGGAAAAACTAAAGAAAATTATGTTACTCAGTTAATTAGGCTATTTCAATAATTATCCATTTAGAATATAAAACTATTATATTTGTATGTAAATAAATATATATATATCAGTGATAAGAAAATAGATATTTTATAGATTTTCTTTTTAAAATTATCTTTGCCTGACATAAGTCTGAAGACCTGGGTATTCCTTCATAGACATTCCTTTTCACTTGGTAAAAGCTAGTGAATGTAAGCCTAATCTTGGATCAATTTTTTTATTTCTATGAATCTAGCTTGGTATTTCTTATTGGGATTCATTATTAAAATCATCTCATTTTTTTCTAGTCAACATGTTTTTTTCCATCATAAGCATAAAACCTCATAGTTGATTCAATCA
>NW_028167812.1:0-37055 GCF_964194135.1 Talpa europaea
GGTGGGCGGGGTCAGGCTCCGGCCAGGGGCGGGGCCTGGGGCTCATCAAGAGCTGCTGGGCCAGGTGCGGACCCTTCCCCTTTGAGTGGTGCTGCCTTGCCGGGGGGCTTTTTGCCGCGCAGGCCTGTGTGCCTGCCGTTTTGGAAGAGGCCGCGGTCGCCGCTCGTCCCTGGCTTCCAGGGGGTGCCCTCCCCTGACGGGGACCCCGGCCCTCCGTCTAGGGCGTCTGCGGGCGCACGGCCCCGCCGCTGGGGCCGTGAGTGCGAGGGGAGGGTGCAGGCGTGCCCCGGGAGGAAGTTTGGGGCTTCCGCGAAGGGCAAGGGGGCCCCGTTCCCCCATGGGGGAGGACAATCCGGTACCCCCATGGGTGCAGGGGTGGCCGCAGCCCGTTGGGGGCTGAGGGTCCCCGAACCCCCTCACCAGCGCCCCCTAGCGGCGGCCCTAGGAAGTGCACCTGTGCGCAGCCAGAGTCGGGTGGGCGGGGTCAGGCTCCGGCCAGGGGCGGGGCCTGGGGCTCATCAAGAGCTGCTGGGCCAGGTGCGGACCCTTCCCCTTTGAGTGGTGCTGCCTTGCCGGGGGCTTTTTGCCGCGCAGGCCTGTGTGCCTGCCGTTTTGGAAGAGGCCGCGGTCGCCGCTCGTCCCTGGCTTCCAGGGGGTGCCCTCCCCTGACGGGGACCCCGGCCCTCCCGTCTAGGGCGTCTGCGGGCGCACGGCCCCGCGGCTGGGGCCGTGAGTGCGAGGGGAGGGTGCAGGCGTGCCCCGGGAGGAAGGTTGGGGCTTTCGGGAAGGGCAAGGGGGCCCCGTTCCCCCATGGGGGAGGACAATCCGGTACCCCCATGGGTGCAAGGGTGGCCCTAGCCCGTTGGGGGCTGAGGGTCCCCGAACCCCCTCACCAGCGCCCCCTAGCGGCGGCCCTAGGAAGTGCACCTGTGCGCAGCCAGAGTCGGGTGGGCGGGGTCAGGCTCCGGCCAGGGGCGGGGCCTGGGGCTCATCAAGAGCTGCTGGGCCAGGTGCGGACCCTTCCCCTTTGAGTGGTGCTGCCTTGCCGGGGGCTTTTTGCCGCGCAGGCCTGTGTGCCTGCCGTTTTGGAAGAGGCCGCGGTCGCCGCTCGTCCCTGGCTTCCAGGGGGTGCCCTCCCCTGACGGGGACCCCGGCCCTCCGTCTAGGGCGTCTGCGGGCGCACGGCCCCGCGGCTGGGGCCGTGAGTGCGAGGGGAGGGTGCAGGCGTGCCCCGGGAGGAAGGTTGGGGCTTTCGGGAAGGGCAAGGGGGCCCCGTTCCCCCATGGGGGAGGACAATCCGGTACCCCCATGGGTGCAGGGGTGGCCGCAGCCCGTTGGGGGCTGAGGGTCCCCGAACCCCCTCACCAGCGCCCCCTAGCGGCGGCCCTAGGAAGTGCACCTGTGCGCAGCCAGAGTCGGGTGGGCGGGGTCAGGCTCCGGCCAGGGGCGGGGCCTGGGGCTCATCAAGAGCTGCTGGGCCAGGTGCGGACCCTTCCCCTTTGAGTGGTGCTGCCTTGCCGGGGGCTTTTTGCCGCGCAGGCCTGTGTGCCTGCCGTTTTGGAAGAGGCCGCGGTCGCCGCTCGTCCCTGGCTTCCAGGGGGTGCCCTCCCCTGACGGGGACCCCGGCCCTCCGTCTAGGGCGTCTGCGGGCGCACGGCCCCGCCGCTGGGGCCGTGAGTGCGAGGGGAGGGTGCAGGCGTGCCCCGGGAGGAAGGTTGGGGCTTTCGGGAAGGGCAAGGGGGCCCCGTTCCCCCATGGGGGAGGACAATCCGGTACCCCCATGGGTGCAAGGGTGGCCCTAGCCCGTTGGGGGCTGAGGGTCCCCGAACCCCCTCACCAGCGCCCCCTAGCGGCGGCCCTAGGAAGTGCACCTGTGCGCAGCCAGAGTCGGGTGGGCGGGGTCAGGCTCCGGCCAGGGGCGGGGCCTGGGGCTCATCAAGAGCTGCTGGGCCAGGTGCGGACCCTTCCCCTTTGAGTGGTGCTGCCTTGCCGGGGGCTTTTTGCCGCGCAGGCCTGTGTGCCTGCCGTTTTGGAAGAGGCCGCGGTCGCCGCTCGTCCCTGGCTTCCAGGGGGTGCCCTCCCCTGACGGGGACCCCGGCCCTCCGTCTAGGGCGTCTGCGGGCGCACGGCCCCGCGGCTGGGGCCGTGAGTGCGAGGGGAGGGTGCAGGCGTGCCCCGGGAGGAAGGTTGGGGCTTTCGGGAAGGGCAAGGGGGCCCCGTTCCCCCATGGGGGAGATCAATCCGGTACCCCCATGGGTGCAGGGGTGGCCGCAGCCCGTTGGGGGCTGAGGGTCCCCGAACCCCCTCACCAGCGCCCCCTTGCGGCGGCCCTAGGAAGTGCACCTGTGCGCAGCCAGAGTCGGGTGGGCGGGGTCAGGCTCCGGCCAGGGGCGGGGCCTGGGGCTCATCAAGAGCTGCTGGGCCAGGTGCGGACCCTTCCCCTTTGAGTGGTGCTGCCTTGCCGGGGGCTTTTTGCCGCGCAGGCCTGTGTGCCTGCCGTTTTGGAAGAGGCCGCGGTCGCCGCTCGTCCCTGGCTTCCAGGGGGTGCCCTCCCCTGACGGGGACCCCGGCCCTCCGTCTAGGGCGTCTGCGGGCGCACGGCCCCGCCGCTGGGGCCGTGAGTGCGAGGGGAGGGTGCAGGCGTGCCCCGGGAGGAAGGTTGGGGCTTCCGCGAAGGGGAAGGGGGCCCCGTTCCCCCATGGCGGAGGACAACCCGTACCCCCATGGGTGCAGGGGTGGCCGCAGCCCGTTGGGGGCTGAGGGTCCCCGAACCCCCTCACCAGCGCCCCCTAGCGGCGTCCCTAGGAAGTGCACCTGTGCGCAGCCAGAGTCGGGTGGGCGGGGTCAGGCTCCGGCCAGGGGCGGGGCCTGGGGCTCATCAAGAGCTGCTGGGCCAGGTGCGGACCCTTCCCCTTTGAGTGGTGCTGCCTTGCCGGGGGCTTTTTGCCGCGCAGGCCTGTGTGCCTGCCGTTTTGGAAGAGGCCGCGGTCGCCGCTCGTCCCTGGCTTCCAGGGGGTGCCCTCCCCTGACGGGGACCCCGGCCCTCCGTCTAGGGCGTCTGCGGGCGCACGGCCCCGCCGCTGGGGCTGTGAGTGCGAGGGGAGGGTGCAGGCGTGCCCCGGGAGGAAGGTTGGGGCTTTCGCGAAGGGCAAGGGGGCCCCGTTCCCCCATGGGGGAGGACAATCCGGTACCCCCATGGGTGCAAGGGTGGCCCTAGCCCGTTGGGGGCTGAGGGTCCCCGAACCCCCTCACCAGCGCCCCCTAGCGGCGTCCCTAGGAAGTGCACCTGTGCGCAGCCAGAGTCGGGTGGGCGGGGTCAGGCTCCGGCCAGGGGCGGGGCCTGGGGCTCATCAAGAGCTGCTGGGCCAGGTGCGGACCCTTCCCCTTTGAGTGGTGCTGCCTTGCCGGGGGCTTTTTGCCGCGCAGGCCTGTGTGCCTGCCGTTTTGGAAGAGGCCGCGGTCGCCGCTCGTCCCTGGCTTCCAGGGGGTGCCCTCCCCTGACGGGGACCCCGGCCCTCCTTCTAGGGCGTCTGCGGGCGCACGGCCCCGCCGCTGGGGCCGTGAGTGCGAGTGGAGGGTGCAGGCGTGCCCCGGGAGGAAGGTTGGGGCTTCCGCGAAGGGGAAGAGGGCCCCGTTCCCCACATGGCGGAGACAATCCCGTACCCCCATGGGTGCAGGGGTGGCCCCAGCCCGGTGGGGGCTGAGTGTCCCCGAACCCCCTCACCAGCGCCCCCTAGCGGCGGCCCTTGGAAGTGCACCTGTGCGCAGCCAGAGTCGGGTGGGCGGGGTCAGGCTCCGGCCAGGGGCGGGGCCTGGGGCTCATCAAGAGCTGCTGGGCCAGGTGCGGACCCTTCCCCTTTGAGTGGTGCTGCCTTGCCGGGGGGCTTTTTGCCGCGCAGGCCTGTGTGCCTGCCGTTTTGGAAGAGGCCGCGGTCGCCGCTCGTCCCTGGCTTCCAGGGGGTGCCCTCCCCTGACGGGGACCCCGGCCCTCCGTCTAGGGCGTCTGCGGGCGCACGGCCCCGCCGCTGGGGCCGTGAGTGCGAGGGGAGGGTGCAGGCGTGCCCCGGGAGGAAGTTTGGGGCTTCCGCGAAGGGCAAGGGGGCCCCGTTCCCCCATGGGGGAGGACAATCCGGTACCCCCATGGGTGCAGGGGTGGCCGCAGCCCGTTGGGGGCTGAGGGTCCCCGAACCCCCTCACCAGCGCCCCCTAGCGGCGGCCCTAGGAAGTGCACCTGTGCGCAGCCAGAGTCGGGTGGGCGGGGTCAGGCTCCGGCCAGGGGCGGGGCCTGGGGCTCATCAAGAGCTGCTGGGCCAGGTGCGGACCCTTCCCCTTTGAGTGGTGCTGCCTTGCCGGGGGCTTTTTGCCGCGCAGGCCTGTGTGCCTGCCGTTTTGGAAGAGGCCGCGGTCGCCGCTCGTCCCTGGCTTCCAGGGGGTGCCCTCCCCTGACGGGGACCCCGGCCCTCCCGTCTAGGGCGTCTGCGGGCGCACGGCCCCGCGGCTGGGGCCGTGAGTGCGAGGGGAGGGTGCAGGCGTGCCCCGGGAGGAAGGTTGGGGCTTTCGGGAAGGGCAAGGGGGCCCCGTTCCCCCATGGGGGAGGACAATCCGGTACCCCCATGGGTGCAAGGGTGGCCCTAGCCCGTTGGGGGCTGAGGGTCCCCGAACCCCCTCACCAGCGCCCCCTAGCGGCGGCCCTAGGAAGTGCACCTGTGCGCAGCCAGAGTCGGGTGGGCGGGGTCAGGCTCCGGCCAGGGGCGGGGCCTGGGGCTCATCAAGAGCTGCTGGGCCAGGTGCGGACCCTTCCCCTTTGAGTGGTGCTGCCTTGCCGGGGGCTTTTTGCCGCGCAGGCCTGTGTGCCTGCCGTTTTGGAAGAGGCCGCGGTCGCCGCTCGTCCCTGGCTTCCAGGGGGTGCCCTCCCCTGACGGGGACCCCGGCCCTCCCGTCTAGGGCGTCTGCGGGCGCACGGCCCCGCGGCTGGGGCCGTGAGTGCGAGGGGAGGGTGCAGGCGTGCCCCGGGAGGAAGGTTGGGGCTTTCGGGAAGGGCAAGGGGGCCCCGTTCCCCCATGGGGGAGGACAATCCGGTACCCCCATGGGTGCAAGGGTGGCCCTAGCCCGTTGGGGGCTGAGGGTCCCCGAACCCCCTCACCAGCGCCCCCTAGCGGCGGCCCTAGGAAGTGCACCTGTGCGCAGCCAGAGTCGGGTGGGCGGGGTCAGGCTCCGGCCAGGGGCGGGGCCTGGGGCTCATCAAGAGCTGCTGGGCCAGGTGCGGACCCTTCCCCTTTGAGTGGTGCTGCCTTGCCGGGGGCTTTTTGCCGCGCAGGCCTGTGTGCCTGCCGTTTTGGAAGAGGCCGCGGTCGCCGCTCGTCCCTGGCTTCCAGGGGGTGCCCTCCCCTGACGGGGACCCCGGCCCTCCGTCTAGGGCGTCTGCGGGCGCACGGCCCCGCGGCTGGGGCCGTGAGTGCGAGGGGAGGGTGCAGGCGTGCCCCGGGAGGAAGGTTGGGGCTTTCGGGAGGGGCAAGGGGGCCCCGTTCCCCCATGGGGGAGGACAATCCGGTACCCCCATGGGTGCAAGGGTGGCCCTAGCCCGTTGGGGGCTGAGGGTCCCCGAACCCCCTCACCAGCGCCCCCTAGCGGCGGCCCTAGGAAGTGCACCTGTGCGCAGCCAGAGTCGGGTGGGCGGGGTCAGGCTCCGGCCAGGGGCGGGGCCTGGGGCTCATCAAGAGCTGCTGGGCCAGGTGCGGACCCTTCCCCTTTGAGTGGTGCTGCCTTGCCGGGGGGCTTTTTGCCGCGCAGGCCTGTGTGCCTGCCGTTTTGGAAGAGGCCGCGGTCGCCGCTCGTCCCTGGCTTCCAGGGGGTGCCCTCCCCTGACGGGGACCCCGGCCCTCCGTCTAGGGCGTCTGCGGGCGCACGGCCCCGCCGCTGGGGCCGTGAGTGCGAGGGGAGGGTGCAGGCGTGCCCCGGGAGGAAGTTTGGGGCTTCCGCGAAGGGCAAGGGGGCCCCGTTCCCCCATGGGGGAGGACAATCCGGTACCCCCATGGGTGCAGGGGTGGCCGCAGCCCGTTGGGGGCTGAGGGTCCCCGAACCCCCTCACCAGCACCCCCTAGCGGCGGCCCTAGGAAGTGCACCTGTGCGCAGCCAGAGTCGGGTGGGCGGGGTCAGGCTCCGGCCAGGGGCGGGGCCTGGGGCTCATCAAGAGCTGCTGGGCCAGGTGCGGACCCTTCCCCTTTGAGTGGTGCTGCCTTGCCGGGGGGCTTTTTGCCGCGCAGGCCTGTGTGCCTGCCGTTTTGGAAGAGGCCGCGGTCGCCGCTCGTCCCTGGCTTCCAGGGGGTGCCCTCCCCTGACGGGGACCCCGGCCCTCCGTCTAGGGCGTCTGCGGGCGCACGGCCCCGCCGCTGGGGCCGTGAGTGCGAGGGGAGGGTGCAGGCGTGCCCCGGGAGGAAGTTTGGGGCTTCCGCGAAGGGCAAGGGGGCCCCGTTCCCCCATGGGGGAGGACAATCCGGTACCCCCATGGGTGCAGGGGTGGCCGCAGCCCGTTGGGGGCTGAGGGTCCCCGAACCCCCTCACCAGCGCCCCCTTGCGGCGGCCCTAGGAAGTGCACCTGTGCGCAGCCAGAGTCGGGTGGGCGGGGTCAGGCTCCGGCCAGGGGCGGGGCCTGGGGCTCATCAAGAGCTGCTGGGCCAGGTGCGGACCCTTCCCCTTTGAGTGGTGCTGCCTTGCCGGGGGCTTTTTGCCGCGCAGGCCTGTGTGCCTGCCGTTTTGGAAGAGGCCGCGGTCGCCGCTCGTCCCTGGCTTCCAGGGGGTGCCCTCCCCTGACGGGGACCCCGGCCCTCCGTCTAGGGCGTCTGCGGGCGCACGGCCCCGCCGCTGGGGCTGTGAGTGCGAGGGGAGGGTGCAGGCGTGCCCCGGGAGGAAGGTTGGGGCTTCCGCGAAGGGGAAGAGGGCCCCGTTCCCCACATGGCGGAGACAATCCCGTACCCCCATGGGTGCAGGGGTGGCCCCAGCCCGGTGGGGGCTGAGTGTCCCCGAACCCCCTCACCAGCGCCCCCTAGCGGCGGCCCTTGGAAGTGCACCTGTGCGCAGCCAGAGTCGGGTGGGCGGGGTCAGGCTCCGGCCAGGGGCGGGGCCTGGGGCTCATCAAGAGCTGCTGGGCCAGGTGCGGACCCTTCCCCTTTGAGTGGTGCTGCCTTGCCGGGGGGCTTTTTGCCGCGCAGGCCTGTGTGCCTGCCGTTTTGGAAGAGGCCGCGGTCGCCGCTCGTCCCTGGCTTCCAGGGGGTGCCCTCCCCTGACGGGGACCCCGGCCCTCCGTCTAGGGCGTCTGCGGGCGCACGGCCCCGCCGCTGGGGCCGTGAGTGCGAGGGGAGGGTGCAGGCGTGCCCCGGGAGGAAGTTTGGGGCTTCCGCGAAGGGCAAGGGGGCCCCGTTCCCCCATGGGGGAGGACAATCCGGTACCCCCATGGGTGCAGGGGTGGCCGCAGCCCGTTGGGGGCTGAGGGTCCCCGAACCCCCTCACCAGCGCCCCCTAGCGGCGGCCCTAGGAAGTGCACCTGTGCGCAGCCAGAGTCGGGTGGGCGGGGTCAGGCTCCGGCCAGGGGCGGGGCCTGGGGCTCATCAAGAGCTGCTGGGCCAGGTGCGGACCCTTCCCCTTTGAGTGGTGCTGCCTTGCCGGGGGCTTTTTGCCGCGCAGGCCTGTGTGCCTGCCGTTTTGGAAGAGGCCGCGGTCGCCGCTCGTCCCTGGCTTCCAGGGGGTGCCCTCCCCTGACGGGGACCCCGGCCCTCCCGTCTAGGGCGTCTGCGGGCGCACGGCCCCGCGGCTGGGGCCGTGAGTGTGAGGGGAGGGTGCAGGCGTGCCCCGGGAGGAAGGTTGGGGCTTTCGCGAAGGGCAAGGGGGCCCCGTTCCCCCATGGGGGAGGACAATCCGGTACCCCCATGGGTGCAAGGGTGGCCCTAGCCCGTTGGGGGCTGAGGGTCCCCGAACCCCCTCACCAGCGCCCCCTTGCGGCGGCCCTAGGAAGTGCACCTGTGCGCAGCCAGAGTCGGGTGGGCGGGGTCAGGCTCCGGCCAGGGGCGGGGCCTGGGGCTCATCAAGAGCTGCTGGGCCAGGTGCGGACCCTTCCCCTTTGAGTGGTGCTGCCTTGCCGGGGGCTTTTTGCCGCGCAGGCCTGTGTGCCTGCCGTTTTGGAAGAGGCCGCGGTCGCCGCTCGTCCCTGGCTTCCAGGGGGTGCCCTCCCCTGACGGGGACCCCGGCCCTCCGTCTAGGGCGTCTGCGGGCGCACGGCCCCGCGGCTGGGGCCGTGAGTGCGAGGGGAGGGTGCAGGCGTGCCCCGGGAGGAAGGTTGGGGCTTTCGGGAAGGGCAAGGGGGCCCCGTTCCCCCATGGGGGAGGACAATCCGGTACCCCCATGGGTGCAAGGGTGGCCCTAGCCCGTTGGGGGCTGAGGGTCCCCGAACCCCCTCACCAGCGCCCCCTAGCGGCGGCCCTAGGAAGTGCACCTGTGCGCAGCCAGAGTCGGGTGGGCGGGGTCAGGCTCCGGCCAGGGGCGGGGCCTGGGGCTCATCAAGAGCTGCTGGGCCAGGTGCGGACCCTTCCCCTTTGAGTGGTGCTGCCTTGCCGGGGGCTTTTTGCCGCGCAGGCCTGTGTGCCTGCCGTTTTGGAAGAGGCCGCGGTCGCCGCTCGTCCCTGGCTTCCAGGGGGTGCCCTCCCCTGACGGGGACCCCGGCCCTCCGTCTAGGGCGTCTGCGGGCGCACGGCCCCGCCGCTGGGGCCGTGAGTGCGAGGGGAGGGTGCAGGCGTGCCCCGGGAGGAAGGTTGGGGCTTTCGGGAAGGGCAAGGGGGCCCCGTTCCCCCATGGGGGAGGACAATCCGGTACCCCCATGGGTGCAAGGGTGGCCCTAGCCCGTTGGGGGCTGAGGGTCCCCGAACCCCCTCACCAGCGCCCCCTAGCGGCGGCCCTAGGAAGTGCACCTGTGCGCAGCCAGAGTCGGGTGGGCGGGGTCAGGCTCCGGCCAGGGGCGGGGCCTGGGGCTCATCAAGAGCTGCTGGGCCAGGTGCGGACCCTTCCCCTTTGAGTGGTGCTGCCTTGCCGGGGGCTTTTTGCCGCGCAGGCCTGTGTGCCTGCCGTTTTGGAAGAGGCCGCGGTCGCCGCTCGTCCCTGGCTTCCAGGGGGTGCCCTCCCCTGACGGGGACCCCGGCCCTCCGTCTAGGGCGTCTGCGGGCGCACGGCCCCGCGGCTGGGGCCGTGAGTGCGAGGGGAGGGTGCAGGCGTGCCCCGGGAGGAAGGTTGGGGCTTTCGGGAAGGGCAAGGGGGCCCCGTTCCCCCATGGGGGAGATCAATCCGGTACCCCCATGGGTGCAGGGGTGGCCGCAGCCCGTTGGGGGCTGAGGGTCCCCGAACCCCCTCACCAGCGCCCCCTTGCGGCGGCCCTAGGAAGTGCACCTGTGCGCAGCCAGAGTCGGGTGGGCGGGGTCAGGCTCCGGCCAGGGGCGGGGCCTGGGGCTCATCAAGAGCTGCTGGGCCAGGTGCGGACCCTTCCCCTTTGAGTGGTGCTGCCTTGCCGGGGGCTTTTTGCCGCGCAGGCCTGTGTGCCTGCCGTTTTGGAAGAGGCCGCGGTCGCCGCTCGTCCCTGGCTTCCAGGGGGTGCCCTCCCCTGACGGGGACCCCGGCCCTCCGTCTAGGGCGTCTGCGGGCGCACGGCCCCGCCGCTGGGGCCGTGAGTGCGAGGGGAGGGTGCAGGCGTGCCCCGGGAGGAAGGTTGGGGCTTCCGCGAAGGGGAAGGGGGCCCCGTTCCCCCATGGCGGAGGACAACCCGTACCCCCATGGGTGCAGGGGTGGCCGCAGCCCGTTGGGGGCTGAGGGTCCCCGAACCCCCTCACCAGCGCCCCCTAGCGGCGTCCCTAGGAAGTGCACCTGTGCGCAGCCAGAGTCGGGTGGGCGGGGTCAGGCTCCGGCCAGGGGCGGGGCCTGGGGCTCATCAAGAGCTGCTGGGCCAGGTGCGGACCCTTCCCCTTTGAGTGGTGCTGCCTTGCCGGGGGCTTTTTGCCGCGCAGGCCTGTGTGCCTGCCGTTTTGGAAGAGGCCGCGGTCGCCGCTCGTCCCTGGCTTCCAGGGGGTGCCCTCCCCTGACGGGGACCCCGGCCCTCCGTCTAGGGCGTCTGCGGGCGCACGGCCCCGCCGCTGGGGCTGTGAGTGCGAGGGGAGGGTGCAGGCGTGCCCCGGGAGGAAGGTTGGGGCTTTCGCGAAGGGCAAGGGGGCCCCGTTCCCCCATGGGGGAGGACAATCCGGTACCCCCATGGGTGCAAGGGTGGCCCTAGCCCGTTGGGGGCTGAGGGTCCCCGAACCCCCTCACCAGCGCCCCCTAGCGGCGTCCCTAGGAAGTGCACCTGTGCGCAGCCAGAGTCGGGTGGGCGGGGTCAGGCTCCGGCCAGGGGCGGGGCCTGGGGCTCATCAAGAGCTGCTGGGCCAGGTGCGGACCCTTCCCCTTTGAGTGGTGCTGCCTTGCCGGGGGCTTTTTGCCGCGCAGGCCTGTGTGCCTGCCGTTTTGGAAGAGGCCGCGGTCGCCGCTCGTCCCTGGCTTCCAGGGGGTGCCCTCCCCTGACGGGGACCCCGGCCCTCCTTCTAGGGCGTCTGCGGGCGCACGGCCCCGCCGCTGGGGCCGTGAGTGCGAGTGGAGGGTGCAGGCGTGCCCCGGGAGGAAGGTTGGGGCTTCCGCGAAGGGGAAGAGGGCCCCGTTCCCCACATGGCGGAGACAATCCCGTACCCCCATGGGTGCAGGGGTGGCCCCAGCCCGGTGGGGGCTGAGTGTCCCCGAACCCCCTCACCAGCGCCCCCTAGCGGCGGCCCTTGGAAGTGCACCTGTGCGCAGCCAGAGTCGGGTGGGCGGGGTCAGGCTCCGGCCAGGGGCGGGGCCTGGGGCTCATCAAGAGCTGCTGGGCCAGGTGCGGACCCTTCCCCTTTGAGTGGTGCTGCCTTGCCGGGGGGCTTTTTGCCGCGCAGGCCTGTGTGCCTGCCGTTTTGGAAGAGGCCGCGGTCGCCGCTCGTCCCTGGCTTCCAGGGGGTGCCCTCCCCTGACGGGGACCCCGGCCCTCCGTCTAGGGCGTCTGCGGGCGCACGGCCCCGCCGCTGGGGCCGTGAGTGCGAGGGGAGGGTGCAGGCGTGCCCCGGGAGGAAGTTTGGGGCTTCCGCGAAGGGCAAGGGGGCCCCGTTCCCCCATGGGGGAGGACAATCCGGTACCCCCATGGGTGCAGGGGTGGCCGCAGCCCGTTGGGGGCTGAGGGTCCCCGAACCCCCTCACCAGCGCCCCCTAGCGGCGGCCCTAGGAAGTGCACCTGTGCGCAGCCAGAGTCGGGTGGGCGGGGTCAGGCTCCGGCCAGGGGCGGGGCCTGGGGCTCATCAAGAGCTGCTGGGCCAGGTGCGGACCCTTCCCCTTTGAGTGGTGCTGCCTTGCCGGGGGCTTTTTGCCGCGCAGGCCTGTGTGCCTGCCGTTTTGGAAGAGGCCGCGGTCGCCGCTCGTCCCTGGCTTCCAGGGGGTGCCCTCCCCTGACGGGGACCCCGGCCCTCCCGTCTAGGGCGTCTGCGGGCGCACGGCCCCGCGGCTGGGGCCGTGAGTGCGAGGGGAGGGTGCAGGCGTGCCCCGGGAGGAAGGTTGGGGCTTTCGGGAAGGGCAAGGGGGCCCCGTTCCCCCATGGGGGAGGACAATCCGGTACCCCCATGGGTGCAAGGGTGGCCCTAGCCCGTTGGGGGCTGAGGGTCCCCGAACCCCCTCACCAGCGCCCCCTAGCGGCGGCCCTAGGAAGTGCACCTGTGCGCAGCCAGAGTCGGGTGGGCGGGGTCAGGCTCCGGCCAGGGGCGGGGCCTGGGGCTCATCAAGAGCTGCTGGGCCAGGTGCGGACCCTTCCCCTTTGAGTGGTGCTGCCTTGCCGGGGGCTTTTTGCCGCGCAGGCCTGTGTGCCTGCCGTTTTGGAAGAGGCCGCGGTCGCCGCTCGTCCCTGGCTTCCAGGGGGTGCCCTCCCCTGACGGGGACCCCGGCCCTCCCGTCTAGGGCGTCTGCGGGCGCACGGCCCCGCGGCTGGGGCCGTGAGTGTGAGGGGAGGGTGCAGGCGTGCCCCGGGAGGAAGGTTGGGGCTTTCGGGAAGGGCAAGGGGGCCCCGTTCCCCCATGGGGGAGGACAATCCGGTACCCCCATGGGTGCAAGGGTGGCCCTAGCCCGTTGGGGGCTGAGGGTCCCCGAACCCCCTCACCAGCGCCCCCTAGCGGCGGCCCTAGGAAGTGCACCTGTGCGCAGCCAGAGTCGGGTGGGCGGGGTCAGGCTCCGGCCAGGGGCGGGGCCTGGGGCTCATCAAGAGCTGCTGGGCCAGGTGCGGACCCTTCCCCTTTGAGTGGTGCTGCCTTGCCGGGGGCTTTTTGCCGCGCAGGCCTGTGTGCCTGCCGTTTTGGAAGAGGCCGCGGTCGCCGCTCGTCCCTGGCTTCCAGGGGGTGCCCTCCCCTGACGGGGACCCCGGCCCTCCGTCTAGGGCGTCTGCGGGCGCACGGCCCCGCGGCTGGGGCCGTGAGTGCGAGGGGAGGGTGCAGGCGTGCCCCGGGAGGAAGGTTGGGGCTTTCGGGAGGGGCAAGGGGGCCCCGTTCCCCCATGGGGGAGGACAATCCGGTACCCCCATGGGTGCAAGGGTGGCCCTAGCCCGTTGGGGGCTGAGGGTCCCCGAACCCCCTCACCAGCGCCCCCTAGCGGCGGCCCTAGGAAGTGCACCTGTGCGCAGCCAGAGTCGGGTGGGCGGGGTCAGGCTCCGGCCAGGGGCGGGGCCTGGGGCTCATCAAGAGCTGCTGGGCCAGGTGCGGACCCTTCCCCTTTGAGTGGTGCTGCCTTGCCGGGGGGCTTTTTGCCGCGCAGGCCTGTGTGCCTGCCGTTTTGGAAGAGGCCGCGGTCGCCGCTCGTCCCTGGCTTCCAGGGGGTGCCCTCCCCTGACGGGGACCCCGGCCCTCCGTCTAGGGCGTCTGCGGGCGCACGGCCCCGCCGCTGGGGCCGTGAGTGCGAGGGGAGGGTGCAGGCGTGCCCCGGGAGGAAGTTTGGGGCTTCCGCGAAGGGCAAGGGGGCCCCGTTCCCCCATGGGGGAGGACAATCCGGTACCCCCATGGGTGCAGGGGTGGCCGCAGCCCGTTGGGGGCTGAGGGTCCCCGAACCCCCTCACCAGCGCCCCCTTGCGGCGGCCCTAGGAAGTGCACCTGTGCGCAGCCAGAGTCGGGTGGGCGGGGTCAGGCTCCGGCCAGGGGCGGGGCCTGGGGCTCATCAAGAGCTGCTGGGCCAGGTGCGGACCCTTCCCCTTTGAGTGGTGCTGCCTTGCCGGGGGCTTTTTGCCGCGCAGGCCTGTGTGCCTGCCGTTTTGGAAGAGGCCGCGGTCGCCGCTCGTCCCTGGCTTCCAGGGGGTGCCCTCCCCTGACGGGGACCCCGGCCCTCCGTCTAGGGCGTCTGCGGGCGCACGGCCCCGCCGCTGGGGCTGTGAGTGCGAGGGGAGGGTGCAGGCGTGCCCCGGGAGGAAGGTTGGGGCTTCCGCGAAGGGGAAGAGGGCCCCGTTCCCCACATGGCGGAGACAATCCCGTACCCCCATGGGTGCAGGGGTGGCCCCAGCCCGGTGGGGGCTGAGTGTCCCCGAACCCCCTCACCAGCGCCCCCTAGCGGCGGCCCTTGGAAGTGCACCTGTGCGCAGCCAGAGTCGGGTGGGCGGGGTCAGGCTCCGGCCAGGGGCGGGGCCTGGGGCTCATCAAGAGCTGCTGGGCCAGGTGCGGACCCTTCCCCTTTGAGTGGTGCTGCCTTGCCGGGGGGCTTTTTGCCGCGCAGGCCTGTGTGCCTGCCGTTTTGGAAGAGGCCGCGGTCGCCGCTCGTCCCTGGCTTCCAGGGGGTGCCCTCCCCTGACGGGGACCCCGGCCCTCCGTCTAGGGCGTCTGCGGGCGCACGGCCCCGCCGCTGGGGCCGTGAGTGCGAGGGGAGGGTGCAGGCGTGCCCCGGGAGGAAGTTTGGGGCTTCCGCGAAGGGCAAGGGGGCCCCGTTCCCCCATGGGGGAGGACAATCCGGTACCCCCATGGGTGCAGGGGTGGCCGCAGCCCGTTGGGGGCTGAGGGTCCCCGAACCCCCTCACCAGCGCCCCCTAGCGGCGGCCCTAGGAAGTGCACCTGTGCGCAGCCAGAGTCGGGTGGGCGGGGTCAGGCTCCGGCCAGGGGCGGGGCCTGGGGCTCATCAAGAGCTGCTGGGCCAGGTGCGGACCCTTCCCCTTTGAGTGGTGCTGCCTTGCCGGGGGCTTTTTGCCGCGCAGGCCTGTGTGCCTGCCGTTTTGGAAGAGGCCGCGGTCGCCGCTCGTCCCTGGCTTCCAGGGGGTGCCCTCCCCTGACGGGGACCCCGGCCCTCCCGTCTAGGGCGTCTGCGGGCGCACGGCCCCGCGGCTGGGGCCGTGAGTGTGAGGGGAGGGTGCAGGCGTGCCCCGGGAGGAAGGTTGGGGCTTTCGCGAAGGGCAAGGGGGCCCCGTTCCCCCATGGGGGAGGACAATCCGGTACCCCCATGGGTGCAAGGGTGGCCCTAGCCCGTTGGGGGCTGAGGGTCCCCGAACCCCCTCACCAGCGCCCCCTTGCGGCGGCCCTAGGAAGTGCACCTGTGCGCAGCCAGAGTCGGGTGGGCGGGGTCAGGCTCCGGCCAGGGGCGGGGCCTGGGGCTCATCAAGAGCTGCTGGGCCAGGTGCGGACCCTTCCCCTTTGAGTGGTGCTGCCTTGCCGGGGGCTTTTTGCCGCGCAGGCCTGTGTGCCTGCCGTTTTGGAAGAGGCCGCGGTCGCCGCTCGTCCCTGGCTTCCAGGGGGTGCCCTCCCCTGACGGGGACCCCGGCCCTCCGTCTAGGGCGTCTGCGGGCGCACGGCCCCGCGGCTGGGGCCGTGAGTGCGAGGGGAGGGTGCAGGCGTGCCCCGGGAGGAAGGTTGGGGCTTTCGGGAAGGGCAAGGGGGCCCCGTTCCCCCATGGGGGAGGACAATCCGGTACCCCCATGGGTGCAAGGGTGGCCCTAGCCCGTTGGGGGCTGAGGGTCCCCGAACCCCCTCACCAGCGCCCCCTAGCGGCGGCCCTAGGAAGTGCACCTGTGCGCAGCCAGAGTCGGGTGGGCGGGGTCAGGCTCCGGCCAGGGGCGGGGCCTGGGGCTCATCAAGAGCTGCTGGGCCAGGTGCGGACCCTTCCCCTTTGAGTGGTGCTGCCTTGCCGGGGGGCTTTTTGCCGCGCAGGCCTGTGTGCCTGCCGTTTTGGAAGAGGCCGCGGTCGCCGCTCGTCCCTGGCTTCCAGGGGGTGCCCTCCCCTGACGGGGACCCCGGCCCTCCGTCTAGGGCGTCTGCGGGCGCACGGCCCCGCCGCTGGGGCCGTGAGTGCGAGGGGAGGGTGCAGGCGTGCCCCGGGAGGAAGTTTGGGGCTTCCGCGAAGGGCAAGGGGGCCCCGTTCCCCCATGGGGGAGGACAATCCGGTACCCCCATGGGTGCAGGGGTGGCCGCAGCCCGTTGGGGGCTGAGGGTCCCCGAACCCCCTCACCAGCGCCCCCTAGCGGCGGCCCTAGGAAGTGCACCTGTGCGCAGCCAGAGTCGGGTGGGCGGGGTCAGGCTCCGGCCAGGGGCGGGGCCTGGGGCTCATCAAGAGCTGCTGGGCCAGGTGCGGACCCTTCCCCTTTGAGTGGTGCTGCCTTGCCGGGGGGCTTTTTGCCGCGCAGGCCTGTGTGCCTGCCGTTTTGGAAGAGGCCGCGGTCGCCGCTCGTCCCTGGCTTCCAGGGGGTGCCCTCCCCTGACGGGGACCCCGGCCCTCCGTCTAGGGCGTCTGCGGGCGCACGGCCCCGCCGCTGGGGCCGTGAGTGCGAGGGGAGGGTGCAGGCGTGCCCCGGGAGGAAGTTTGGGGCTTCCGCGAAGGGCAAGGGGGCCCCGTTCCCCCATGGGGGAGGACAATCCGGTACCCCCATGGGTGCAGGGGTGGCCGCAGCCCGTTGGGGGCTGAGGGTCCCCGAACCCCCTCACCAGCGCCCCCTAGCGGCGGCCCTAGGAAGTGCACCTGTGCGCAGCCAGAGTCGGGTGGGCGGGGTCAGGCTCCGGCCAGGGGCGGGGCCTGGGGCTCATCAAGAGCTGCTGGGCCAGGTGCGGACCCTTCCCCTTTGAGTGGTGCTGCCTTGCCGGGGGCTTTTTGCCGCGCAGGCCTGTGTGCCTGCCGTTTTGGAAGAGGCCGCGGTCGCCGCTCGTCCCTGGCTTCCAGGGGGTGCCCTCCCCTGACGGGGACCCCGGCCCTCCCGTCTAGGGCGTCTGCGGGCGCACGGCCCCGCGGCTGGGGCCGTGAGTGCGAGGGGAGGGTGCAGGCGTGCCCCGGGAGGAAGGTTGGGGCTTTCGGGAAGGGCAAGGGGGCCCCGTTCCCCCATGGGGGAGGACAATCCGGTACCCCCATGGGTGCAAGGGTGGCCCTAGCCCGTTGGGGGCTGAGGGTCCCCGAACCCCCTCACCAGCGCCCCCTAGCGGCGGCCCTAGGAAGTGCACCTGTGCGCAGCCAGAGTCGGGTGGGCGGGGTCAGGCTCCGGCCAGGGGCGGGGCCTGGGGCTCATCAAGAGCTGCTGGGCCAGGTGCGGACCCTTCCCCTTTGAGTGGTGCTGCCTTGCCGGGGGCTTTTTGCCGCGCAGGCCTGTGTGCCTGCCGTTTTGGAAGAGGCCGCGGTCGCCGCTCGTCCCTGGCTTCCAGGGGGTGCCCTCCCCTGACGGGGACCCCGGCCCTCCGTCTAGGGCGTCTGCGGGCGCACGGCCCCGCGGCTGGGGCCGTGAGTGCGAGGGGAGGGTGCAGGCGTGCCCCGGGAGGAAGGTTGGGGCTTTCGGGAAGGGCAAGGGGGCCCCGTTCCCCCATGGGGGAGGACAATCCGGTACCCCCATGGGTGCAGGGGTGGCCGCAGCCCGTTGGGGGCTGAGGGTCCCCGAACCCCCTCACCAGCGCCCCCTAGCGGCGGCCCTAGGAAGTGCACCTGTGCGCAGCCAGAGTCGGGTGGGCGGGGTCAGGCTCCGGCCAGGGGCGGGGCCTGGGGCTCATCAAGAGCTGCTGGGCCAGGTGCGGACCCTTCCCCTTTGAGTGGTGCTGCCTTGCCGGGGGCTTTTTGCCGCGCAGGCCTGTGTGCCTGCCGTTTTGGAAGAGGCCGCGGTCGCCGCTCGTCCCTGGCTTCCAGGGGGTGCCCTCCCCTGACGGGGACCCCGGCCCTCCGTCTAGGGCGTCTGCGGGCGCACGGCCCCGCCGCTGGGGCCGTGAGTGCGAGGGGAGGGTGCAGGCGTGCCCCGGGAGGAAGGTTGGGGCTTTCGGGAAGGGCAAGGGGGCCCCGTTCCCCCATGGGGGAGGACAATCCGGTACCCCCATGGGTGCAAGGGTGGCCCTAGCCCGTTGGGGGCTGAGGGTCCCCGAACCCCCTCACCAGCGCCCCCTAGCGGCGGCCCTAGGAAGTGCACCTGTGCGCAGCCAGAGTCGGGTGGGCGGGGTCAGGCTCCGGCCAGGGGCGGGGCCTGGGGCTCATCAAGAGCTGCTGGGCCAGGTGCGGACCCTTCCCCTTTGAGTGGTGCTGCCTTGCCGGGGGCTTTTTGCCGCGCAGGCCTGTGTGCCTGCCGTTTTGGAAGAGGCCGCGGTCGCCGCTCGTCCCTGGCTTCCAGGGGGTGCCCTCCCCTGACGGGGACCCCGGCCCTCCGTCTAGGGCGTCTGCGGGCGCACGGCCCCGCGGCTGGGGCCGTGAGTGCGAGGGGAGGGTGCAGGCGTGCCCCGGGAGGAAGGTTGGGGCTTTCGGGAAGGGCAAGGGGGCCCCGTTCCCCCATGGGGGAGATCAATCCGGTACCCCCATGGGTGCAGGGGTGGCCGCAGCCCGTTGGGGGCTGAGGGTCCCCGAACCCCCTCACCAGCGCCCCCTTGCGGCGGCCCTAGGAAGTGCACCTGTGCGCAGCCAGAGTCGGGTGGGCGGGGTCAGGCTCCGGCCAGGGGCGGGGCCTGGGGCTCATCAAGAGCTGCTGGGCCAGGTGCGGACCCTTCCCCTTTGAGTGGTGCTGCCTTGCCGGGGGCTTTTTGCCGCGCAGGCCTGTGTGCCTGCCGTTTTGGAAGAGGCCGCGGTCGCCGCTCGTCCCTGGCTTCCAGGGGGTGCCCTCCCCTGACGGGGACCCCGGCCCTCCGTCTAGGGCGTCTGCGGGCGCACGGCCCCGCCGCTGGGGCCGTGAGTGCGAGGGGAGGGTGCAGGCGTGCCCCGGGAGGAAGGTTGGGGCTTCCGCGAAGGGGAAGGGGGCCCCGTTCCCCCATGGCGGAGGACAACCCGTACCCCCATGGGTGCAGGGGTGGCCGCAGCCCGTTGGGGGCTGAGGGTCCCCGAACCCCCTCACCAGCGCCCCCTAGCGGCGTCCCTAGGAAGTGCACCTGTGCGCAGCCAGAGTCGGGTGGGCGGGGTCAGGCTCCGGCCAGGGGCGGGGCCTGGGGCTCATCAAGAGCTGCTGGGCCAGGTGCGGACCCTTCCCCTTTGAGTGGTGCTGCCTTGCCGGGGGCTTTTTGCCGCGCAGGCCTGTGTGCCTGCCGTTTTGGAAGAGGCCGCGGTCGCCGCTCGTCCCTGGCTTCCAGGGGGTGCCCTCCCCTGACGGGGACCCCGGCCCTCCGTCTAGGGCGTCTGCGGGCGCACGGCCCCGCCGCTGGGGCTGTGAGTGCGAGGGGAGGGTGCAGGCGTGCCCCGGGAGGAAGGTTGGGGCTTTCGCGAAGGGCAAGGGGGCCCCGTTCCCCCATGGGGGAGGACAATCCGGTACCCCCATGGGTGCAAGGGTGGCCCTAGCCCGTTGGGGGCTGAGGGTCCCCGAACCCCCTCACCAGCGCCCCCTAGCGGCGTCCCTAGGAAGTGCACCTGTGCGCAGCCAGAGTCGGGTGGGCGGGGTCAGGCTCCGGCCAGGGGCGGGGCCTGGGGCTCATCAAGAGCTGCTGGGCCAGGTGCGGACCCTTCCCCTTTGAGTGGTGCTGCCTTGCCGGGGGCTTTTTGCCGCGCAGGCCTGTGTGCCTGCCGTTTTGGAAGAGGCCGCGGTCGCCGCTCGTCCCTGGCTTCCAGGGGGTGCCCTCCCCTGACGGGGACCCCGGCCCTCCTTCTAGGGCGTCTGCGGGCGCACGGCCCCGCCGCTGGGGCCGTGAGTGCGAGTGGAGGGTGCAGGCGTGCCCCGGGAGGAAGGTTGGGGCTTCCGCGAAGGGGAAGAGGGCCCCGTTCCCCACATGGCGGAGACAATCCCGTACCCCCATGGGTGCAGGGGTGGCCCCAGCCCGGTGGGGGCTGAGTGTCCCCGAACCCCCTCACCAGCGCCCCCTAGCGGCGGCCCTTGGAAGTGCACCTGTGCGCAGCCAGAGTCGGGTGGGCGGGGTCAGGCTCCGGCCAGGGGCGGGGCCTGGGGCTCATCAAGAGCTGCTGGGCCAGGTGCGGACCCTTCCCCTTTGAGTGGTGCTGCCTTGCCGGGGGGCTTTTTGCCGCGCAGGCCTGTGTGCCTGCCGTTTTGGAAGAGGCCGCGGTCGCCGCTCGTCCCTGGCTTCCAGGGGGTGCCCTCCCCTGACGGGGACCCCGGCCCTCCGTCTAGGGCGTCTGCGGGCGCACGGCCCCGCCGCTGGGGCCGTGAGTGCGAGGGGAGGGTGCAGGCGTGCCCCGGGAGGAAGTTTGGGGCTTCCGCGAAGGGCAAGGGGGCCCCGTTCCCCCATGGGGGAGGACAATCCGGTACCCCCATGGGTGCAGGGGTGGCCGCAGCCCGTTGGGGGCTGAGGGTCCCCGAACCCCCTCACCAGCGCCCCCTAGCGGCGGCCCTAGGAAGTGCACCTGTGCGCAGCCAGAGTCGGGTGGGCGGGGTCAGGCTCCGGCCAGGGGCGGGGCCTGGGGCTCATCAAGAGCTGCTGGGCCAGGTGCGGACCCTTCCCCTTTGAGTGGTGCTGCCTTGCCGGGGGCTTTTTGCCGCGCAGGCCTGTGTGCCTGCCGTTTTGGAAGAGGCCGCGGTCGCCGCTCGTCCCTGGCTTCCAGGGGGTGCCCTCCCCTGACGGGGACCCCGGCCCTCCCGTCTAGGGCGTCTGCGGGCGCACGGCCCCGCGGCTGGGGCCGTGAGTGCGAGGGGAGGGTGCAGGCGTGCCCCGGGAGGAAGGTTGGGGCTTTCGGGAAGGGCAAGGGGGCCCCGTTCCCCCATGGGGGAGGACAATCCGGTACCCCCATGGGTGCAAGGGTGGCCCTAGCCCGTTGGGGGCTGAGGGTCCCCGAACCCCCTCACCAGCGCCCCCTAGCGGCGGCCCTAGGAAGTGCACCTGTGCGCAGCCAGAGTCGGGTGGGCGGGGTCAGGCTCCGGCCAGGGGCGGGGCCTGGGGCTCATCAAGAGCTGCTGGGCCAGGTGCGGACCCTTCCCCTTTGAGTGGTGCTGCCTTGCCGGGGGCTTTTTGCCGCGCAGGCCTGTGTGCCTGCCGTTTTGGAAGAGGCCGCGGTCGCCGCTCGTCCCTGGCTTCCAGGGGGTGCCCTCCCCTGACGGGGACCCCGGCCCTCCCGTCTAGGGCGTCTGCGGGCGCACGGCCCCGCGGCTGGGGCCGTGAGTGCGAGGGGAGGGTGCAGGCGTGCCCCGGGAGGAAGGTTGGGGCTTTCGGGAAGGGCAAGGGGGCCCCGTTCCCCCATGGGGGAGGACAATCCGGTACCCCCATGGGTGCAAGGGTGGCCCTAGCCCGTTGGGGGCTGAGGGTCCCCGAACCCCCTCACCAGCGCCCCCTAGCGGCGGCCCTAGGAAGTGCACCTGTGCGCAGCCAGAGTCGGGTGGGCGGGGTCAGGCTCCGGCCAGGGGCGGGGCCTGGGGCTCATCAAGAGCTGCTGGGCCAGGTGCGGACCCTTCCCCTTTGAGTGGTGCTGCCTTGCCGGGGGCTTTTTGCCGCGCAGGCCTGTGTGCCTGCCGTTTTGGAAGAGGCCGCGGTCGCCGCTCGTCCCTGGCTTCCAGGGGGTGCCCTCCCCTGACGGGGACCCCGGCCCTCCGTCTAGGGCGTCTGCGGGCGCACGGCCCCGCGGCTGGGGCCGTGAGTGCGAGGGGAGGGTGCAGGCGTGCCCCGGGAGGAAGGTTGGGGCTTTCGGGAGGGGCAAGGGGGCCCCGTTCCCCCATGGGGGAGGACAATCCGGTACCCCCATGGGTGCAAGGGTGGCCCTAGCCCGTTGGGGGCTGAGGGTCCCCGAACCCCCTCACCAGCGCCCCCTAGCGGCGGCCCTAGGAAGTGCACCTGTGCGCAGCCAGAGTCGGGTGGGCGGGGTCAGGCTCCGGCCAGGGGCGGGGCCTGGGGCTCATCAAGAGCTGCTGGGCCAGGTGCGGACCCTTCCCCTTTGAGTGGTGCTGCCTTGCCGGGGGGCTTTTTGCCGCGCAGGCCTGTGTGCCTGCCGTTTTGGAAGAGGCCGCGGTCGCCGCTCGTCCCTGGCTTCCAGGGGGTGCCCTCCCCTGACGGGGACCCCGGCCCTCCGTCTAGGGCGTCTGCGGGCGCACGGCCCCGCCGCTGGGGCCGTGAGTGCGAGGGGAGGGTGCAGGCGTGCCCCGGGAGGAAGTTTGGGGCTTCCGCGAAGGGCAAGGGGGCCCCGTTCCCCCATGGGGGAGGACAATCCGGTACCCCCATGGGTGCAGGGGTGGCCGCAGCCCGTTGGGGGCTGAGGGTCCCCGAACCCCCTCACCAGCACCCCCTAGCGGCGGCCCTAGGAAGTGCACCTGTGCGCAGCCAGAGTCGGGTGGGCGGGGTCAGGCTCCGGCCAGGGGCGGGGCCTGGGGCTCATCAAGAGCTGCTGGGCCAGGTGCGGACCCTTCCCCTTTGAGTGGTGCTGCCTTGCCGGGGGGCTTTTTGCCGCGCAGGCCTGTGTGCCTGCCGTTTTGGAAGAGGCCGCGGTCGCCGCTCGTCCCTGGCTTCCAGGGGGTGCCCTCCCCTGACGGGGACCCCGGCCCTCCGTCTAGGGCGTCTGCGGGCGCACGGCCCCGCCGCTGGGGCCGTGAGTGCGAGGGGAGGGTGCAGGCGTGCCCCGGGAGGAAGTTTGGGGCTTCCGCGAAGGGCAAGGGGGCCCCGTTCCCCCATGGGGGAGGACAATCCGGTACCCCCATGGGTGCAGGGGTGGCCGCAGCCCGTTGGGGGCTGAGGGTCCCCGAACCCCCTCACCAGCGCCCCCTTGCGGCGGCCCTAGGAAGTGCACCTGTGCGCAGCCAGAGTCGGGTGGGCGGGGTCAGGCTCCGGCCAGGGGCGGGGCCTGGGGCTCATCAAGAGCTGCTGGGCCAGGTGCGGACCCTTCCCCTTTGAGTGGTGCTGCCTTGCCGGGGGCTTTTTGCCGCGCAGGCCTGTGTGCCTGCCGTTTTGGAAGAGGCCGCGGTCGCCGCTCGTCCCTGGCTTCCAGGGGGTGCCCTCCCCTGACGGGGACCCCGGCCCTCCGTCTAGGGCGTCTGCGGGCGCACGGCCCCGCCGCTGGGGCTGTGAGTGCGAGGGGAGGGTGCAGGCGTGCCCCGGGAGGAAGGTTGGGGCTTCCGCGAAGGGGAAGAGGGCCCCGTTCCCCACATGGCGGAGACAATCCCGTACCCCCATGGGTGCAGGGGTGGCCCCAGCCCGGTGGGGGCTGAGTGTCCCCGAACCCCCTCACCAGCGCCCCCTAGCGGCGGCCCTTGGAAGTGCACCTGTGCGCAGCCAGAGTCGGGTGGGCGGGGTCAGGCTCCGGCCAGGGGCGGGGCCTGGGGCTCATCAAGAGCTGCTGGGCCAGGTGCGGACCCTTCCCCTTTGAGTGGTGCTGCCTTGCCGGGGGGCTTTTTGCCGCGCAGGCCTGTGTGCCTGCCGTTTTGGAAGAGGCCGCGGTCGCCGCTCGTCCCTGGCTTCCAGGGGGTGCCCTCCCCTGACGGGGACCCCGGCCCTCCGTCTAGGGCGTCTGCGGGCGCACGGCCCCGCCGCTGGGGCCGTGAGTGCGAGGGGAGGGTGCAGGCGTGCCCCGGGAGGAAGTTTGGGGCTTCCGCGAAGGGCAAGGGGGCCCCGTTCCCCCATGGGGGAGGACAATCCGGTACCCCCATGGGTGCAGGGGTGGCCGCAGCCCGTTGGGGGCTGAGGGTCCCCGAACCCCCTCACCAGCGCCCCCTAGCGGCGGCCCTAGGAAGTGCACCTGTGCGCAGCCAGAGTCGGGTGGGCGGGGTCAGGCTCCGGCCAGGGGCGGGGCCTGGGGCTCATCAAGAGCTGCTGGGCCAGGTGCGGACCCTTCCCCTTTGAGTGGTGCTGCCTTGCCGGGGGCTTTTTGCCGCGCAGGCCTGTGTGCCTGCCGTTTTGGAAGAGGCCGCGGTCGCCGCTCGTCCCTGGCTTCCAGGGGGTGCCCTCCCCTGACGGGGACCCCGGCCCTCCCGTCTAGGGCGTCTGCGGGCGCACGGCCCCGCGGCTGGGGCCGTGAGTGTGAGGGGAGGGTGCAGGCGTGCCCCGGGAGGAAGGTTGGGGCTTTCGCGAAGGGCAAGGGGGCCCCGTTCCCCCATGGGGGAGGACAATCCGGTACCCCCATGGGTGCAAGGGTGGCCCTAGCCCGTTGGGGGCTGAGGGTCCCCGAACCCCCTCACCAGCGCCCCCTTGCGGCGGCCCTAGGAAGTGCACCTGTGCGCAGCCAGAGTCGGGTGGGCGGGGTCAGGCTCCGGCCAGGGGCGGGGCCTGGGGCTCATCAAGAGCTGCTGGGCCAGGTGCGGACCCTTCCCCTTTGAGTGGTGCTGCCTTGCCGGGGGCTTTTTGCCGCGCAGGCCTGTGTGCCTGCCGTTTTGGAAGAGGCCGCGGTCGCCGCTCGTCCCTGGCTTCCAGGGGGTGCCCTCCCCTGACGGGGACCCCGGCCCTCCGTCTAGGGCGTCTGCGGGCGCACGGCCCCGCGGCTGGGGCCGTGAGTGCGAGGGGAGGGTGCAGGCGTGCCCCGGGAGGAAGGTTGGGGCTTTCGGGAAGGGCAAGGGGGCCCCGTTCCCCCATGGGGGAGGACAATCCGGTACCCCCATGGGTGCAAGGGTGGCCCTAGCCCGTTGGGGGCTGAGGGTCCCCGAACCCCCTCACCAGCGCCCCCTAGCGGCGGCCCTAGGAAGTGCACCTGTGCGCAGCCAGAGTCGGGTGGGCGGGGTCAGGCTCCGGCCAGGGGCGGGGCCTGGGGCTCATCAAGAGCTGCTGGGCCAGGTGCGGACCCTTCCCCTTTGAGTGGTGCTGCCTTGCCGGGGGGCTTTTTGCCGCGCAGGCCTGTGTGCCTGCCGTTTTGGAAGAGGCCGCGGTCGCCGCTCGTCCCTGGCTTCCAGGGGGTGCCCTCCCCTGACGGGGACCCCGGCCCTCCGTCTAGGGCGTCTGCGGGCGCACGGCCCCGCCGCTGGGGCCGTGAGTGCGAGGGGAGGGTGCAGGCGTGCCCCGGGAGGAAGTTTGGGGCTTCCGCGAAGGGCAAGGGGGCCCCGTTCCCCCATGGGGGAGGACAATCCGGTACCCCCATGGGTGCAGGGGTGGCCGCAGCCCGTTGGGGGCTGAGGGTCCCCGAACCCCCTCACCAGCGCCCCCTAGCGGCGGCCCTAGGAAGTGCACCTGTGCGCAGCCAGAGTCGGGTGGGCGGGGTCAGGCTCCGGCCAGGGGCGGGGCCTGGGGCTCATCAAGAGCTGCTGGGCCAGGTGCGGACCCTTCCCCTTTGAGTGGTGCTGCCTTGCCGGGGGGCTTTTTGCCGCGCAGGCCTGTGTGCCTGCCGTTTTGGAAGAGGCCGCGGTCGCCGCTCGTCCCTGGCTTCCAGGGGGTGCCCTCCCCTGACGGGGACCCCGGCCCTCCGTCTAGGGCGTCTGCGGGCGCACGGCCCCGCCGCTGGGGCCGTGAGTGCGAGGGGAGGGTGCAGGCGTGCCCCGGGAGGAAGTTTGGGGCTTCCGCGAAGGGCAAGGGGGCCCCGTTCCCCCATGGGGGAGGACAATCCGGTACCCCCATGGGTGCAGGGGTGGCCGCAGCCCGTTGGGGGCTGAGGGTCCCCGAACCCCCTCACCAGCGCCCCCTTGCGGCGGCCCTAGGAAGTGCACCTGTGCGCAGCCAGAGTCGGGTGGGCGGGGTCAGGCTCCGGCCAGGGGCGGGGCCTGGGGCTCATCAAGAGCTGCTGGGCCAGGTGCGGACCCTTCCCCTTTGAGTGGTGCTGCCTTGCCGGGGGCTTTTTGCCGCGCAGGCCTGTGTGCCTGCCGTTTTGGAAGAGGCCGCGGTCGCCGCTCGTCCCTGGCTTCCAGGGGGTGCCCTCCCCTGACGGGGACCCCGGCCCTCCGTCTAGGGCGTCTGCGGGCGCACGGCCCCGCCGCTGGGGCTGTGAGTGCGAGGGGAGGGTGCAGGCGTGCCCCGGGAGGAAGGTTGGGGCTTCCGCGAAGGGGAAGAGGGCCCCGTTCCCCACATGGCGGAGACAATCCCGTACCCCCATGGGTGCAGGGGTGGCCCCAGCCCGGTGGGGGCTGAGTGTCCCCGAACCCCCTCACCAGCGCCCCCTAGCGGCGGCCCTTGGAAGTGCACCTGTGCGCAGCCAGAGTCGGGTGGGCGGGGTCAGGCTCCGGCCAGGGGCGGGGCCTGGGGCTCATCAAGAGCTGCTGGGCCAGGTGCGGACCCTTCCCCTTTGAGTGGTGCTGCCTTGCCGGGGGGCTTTTTGCCGCGCAGGCCTGTGTGCCTGCCGTTTTGGAAGAGGCCGCGGTCGCCGCTCGTCCCTGGCTTCCAGGGGGTGCCCTCCCCTGACGGGGACCCCGGCCCTCCGTCTAGGGCGTCTGCGGGCGCACGGCCCCGCCGCTGGGGCCGTGAGTGCGAGGGGAGGGTGCAGGCGTGCCCCGGGAGGAAGTTTGGGGCTTCCGCGAAGGGCAAGGGGGCCCCGTTCCCCCATGGGGGAGGACAATCCGGTACCCCCATGGGTGCAGGGGTGGCCGCAGCCCGTTGGGGGCTGAGGGTCCCCGAACCCCCTCACCAGCGCCCCCTAGCGGCGGCCCTAGGAAGTGCACCTGTGCGCAGCCAGAGTCGGGTGGGCGGGGTCAGGCTCCGGCCAGGGGCGGGGCCTGGGGCTCATCAAGAGCTGCTGGGCCAGGTGCGGACCCTTCCCCTTTGAGTGGTGCTGCCTTGCCGGGGGCTTTTTGCCGCGCAGGCCTGTGTGCCTGCCGTTTTGGAAGAGGCCGCGGTCGCCGCTCGTCCCTGGCTTCCAGGGGGTGCCCTCCCCTGACGGGGACCCCGGCCCTCCCGTCTAGGGCGTCTGCGGGCGCACGGCCCCGCGGCTGGGGCCGTGAGTGCGAGGGGAGGGTGCAGGCGTGCCCCGGGAGGAAGGTTGGGGCTTTCGGGAAGGGCAAGGGGGCCCCGTTCCCCCATGGGGGAGGACAATCCGGTACCCCCATGGGTGCAAGGGTGGCCCTAGCCCGTTGGGGGCTGAGGGTCCCCGAACCCCCTCACCAGCGCCCCCTAGCGGCGGCCCTAGGAAGTGCACCTGTGCGCAGCCAGAGTCGGGTGGGCGGGGTCAGGCTCCGGCCAGGGGCGGGGCCTGGGGCTCATCAAGAGCTGCTGGGCCAGGTGCGGACCCTTCCCCTTTGAGTGGTGCTGCCTTGCCGGGGGCTTTTTGCCGCGCAGGCCTGTGTGCCTGCCGTTTTGGAAGAGGCCGCGGTCGCCGCTCGTCCCTGGCTTCCAGGGGGTGCCCTCCCCTGACGGGGACCCCGGCCCTCCGTCTAGGGCGTCTGCGGGCGCACGGCCCCGCGGCTGGGGCCGTGAGTGCGAGGGGAGGGTGCAGGCGTGCCCCGGGAGGAAGGTTGGGGCTTTCGGGAAGGGCAAGGGGGCCCCGTTCCCCCATGGGGGAGGACAATCCGGTACCCCCATGGGTGCAGGGGTGGCCGCAGCCCGTTGGGGGCTGAGGGTCCCCGAACCCCCTCACCAGCGCCCCCTTGCGGCGGCCCTAGGAAGTGCACCTGTGCGCAGCCAGAGTCGGGTGGGCGGGGTCAGGCTCCGGCCAGGGGCGGGGCCTGGGGCTCATCAAGAGCTGCTGGTCAGGTGCGGACCCTTCCCCTTTGAGTGGTGCTGCCTTGCCGGGGGCTTTTTGCCGCGCAGGCCTGTGTGCCTGCCGTTTTGGAAGAGGCCGCGGTCGCCGCTCGTCCCTGGCTTCCAGGGGGTGCCCTCCCCTGACGGGGACCCCGGCCCTCCGTCTAGGGCGTCTGCGGGCGCACGGCCCCGCCGCTGGGGCTGTGAGTGCGAGGGGAGGGTGCAGGCGTGCCCCGGGAGGAAGGTTGGGGCTTCCGCGAAGGGGAAGGGGGCCCCGTTCCCCCATGGCGGAGGACAACCCGTACCCCCATGGGTGCAGGGGTGGCCGCAGCCCGTTGGGGGCTGAGGGTCCCCGAACCCCCTCACCAGCGCCCCCTAGCGGCGTCCCTAGGAAGTGCACCTGTGCGCAGCCAGAGTCGGGTGGGCGGGGTCAGGCTCCGGCCAGGGGCGGGGCCTGGGGCTCATCAAGAGCTGCTGGGCCAGGTGCGGACCCTTCCCCTTTGAGTGGTGCTGCCTTGCCGGGGGCTTTTTGCCGCGCAGGCCTGTGTGCCTGCCGTTTTGGAAGAGGCCGCGGTCGCCGCTCGTCCCTGGCTTCCAGGGGGTGCCCTCCCCTGACGGGGACCCCGGCCCTCCGTCTAGGGCGTCTGCGGGCGCACGGCCCCGCCGCTGGGGCCGTGAGTGCGAGGGGAGGGTGCAGGCGTGCCCCGGGAGGAAGTTTGGGGCTTCCGCGAAGGGCAAGGGGGCCCCGTTCCCCCATGGGGGAGGACAATCCGGTACCCCCATGGGTGCAGGGGTGGCCGCAGCCCGTTGGGGGCTGAGGGTCCCCGAACCCCCTCACCAGCGCCCCCTAGCGGCGGCCCTAGGAAGTGCACCTGTGCGCAGCCAGAGTCGGGTGGGCGGGGTCAGGCTCCGGCCAGGGGCGGGGCCTGGGGCTCATCAAGAGCTGCTGGGCCAGGTGCGGACCCTTCCCCTTTGAGTGGTGCTGCCTTGCCGGGGGGCTTTTTGCCGCGCAGGCCTGTGTGCCTGCCGTTTTGGAAGAGGCCGCGGTCGCCGCTCGTCCCTGGCTTCCAGGGGGTGCCCTCCCCTGACGGGGACCCCGGCCCTCCGTCTAGGGCGTCTGCGGGCGCACGGCCCCGCCGCTGGGGCCGTGAGTGCGAGGGGAGGGTGCAGGCGTGCCCCGGGAGGAAGTTTGGGGCTTCCGCGAAGGGCAAGGGGGCCCCGTTCCCCCATGGGGGAGGACAATCCGGTACCCCCATGGGTGCAGGGGTGGCCGCAGCCCGTTGGGGGCTGAGGGTCCCCGAACCCCCTCACCAGCGCCCCCTAGCGGCGGCCCTAGGAAGTGCACCTGTGCGCAGCCAGAGTCGGGTGGGCGGGGTCAGGCTCCGGCCAGGGGCGGGGCCTGGGGCTCATCAAGAGCTGCTGGGCCAGGTGCGGACCCTTCCCCTTTGAGTGGTGCTGCCTTGCCGGGGGCTTTTTGCCGCGCAGGCCTGTGTGCCTGCCGTTTTGGAAGAGGCCGCGGTCGCCGCTCGTCCCTGGCTTCCAGGGGGTGCCCTCCCCTGACGGGGACCCCGGCCCTCCCGTCTAGGGCGTCTGCGGGCGCACGGCCCCGCGGCTGGGGCCGTGAGTGCGAGGGGAGGGTGCAGGCGTGCCCCGGGAGGAAGGTTGGGGCTTTCGGGAAGGGCAAGGGGGCCCCGTTCCCCCATGGGGGAGGACAATCCGGTACCCCCATGGGTGCAAGGGTGGCCCTAGCCCGTTGGGGGCTGAGGGTCCCCGAACCCCCTCACCAGCGCCCCCTAGCGGCGGCCCTAGGAAGTGCACCTGTGCGCAGCCAGAGTCGGGTGGGCGGGGTCAGGCTCCGGCCAGGGGCGGGGCCTGGGGCTCATCAAGAGCTGCTGGGCCAGGTGCGGACCCTTCCCCTTTGAGTGGTGCTGCCTTGCCGGGGGCTTTTTGCCGCGCAGGCCTGTGTGCCTGCCGTTTTGGAAGAGGCCGCGGTCGCCGCTCGTCCCTGGCTTCCAGGGGGTGCCCTCCCCTGACGGGGACCCCGGCCCTCCGTCTAGGGCGTCTGCGGGCGCACGGCCCCGCGGCTGGGGCCGTGAGTGCGAGGGGAGGGTGCAGGCGTGCCCCGGGAGGAAGGTTGGGGCTTTCGGGAAGGGCAAGGGGGCCCCGTTCCCCCATGGGGGAGGACAATCCGGTACCCCCATGGGTGCAGGGGTGGCCGCAGCCCGTTGGGGGCTGAGGGTCCCCGAACCCCCTCACCAGCGCCCCCTAGCGGCGGCCCTAGGAAGTGCACCTGTGCGCAGCCAGAGTCGGGTGGGCGGGGTCAGGCTCCGGCCAGGGGCGGGGCCTGGGGCTCATCAAGAGCTGCTGGGCCAGGTGCGGACCCTTCCCCTTTGAGTGGTGCTGCCTTGCCGGGGGCTTTTTGCCGCGCAGGCCTGTGTGCCTGCCGTTTTGGAAGAGGCCGCGGTCGCCGCTCGTCCCTGGCTTCCAGGGGGTGCCCTCCCCTGACGGGGACCCCGGCCCTCCGTCTAGGGCGTCTGCGGGCGCACGGCCCCGCCGCTGGGGCCGTGAGTGCGAGGGGAGGGTGCAGGCGTGCCCCGGGAGGAAGGTTGGGGCTTTCGGGAAGGGCAAGGGGGCCCCGTTCCCCCATGGGGGAGGACAATCCGGTACCCCCATGGGTGCAAGGGTGGCCCTAGCCCGTTGGGGGCTGAGGGTCCCCGAACCCCCTCACCAGCGCCCCCTAGCGGCGGCCCTAGGAAGTGCACCTGTGCGCAGCCAGAGTCGGGTGGGCGGGGTCAGGCTCCGGCCAGGGGCGGGGCCTGGGGCTCATCAAGAGCTGCTGGGCCAGGTGCGGACCCTTCCCCTTTGAGTGGTGCTGCCTTGCCGGGGGCTTTTTGCCGCGCAGGCCTGTGTGCCTGCCGTTTTGGAAGAGGCCGCGGTCGCCGCTCGTCCCTGGCTTCCAGGGGGTGCCCTCCCCTGACGGGGACCCCGGCCCTCCGTCTAGGGCGTCTGCGGGCGCACGGCCCCGCGGCTGGGGCCGTGAGTGCGAGGGGAGGGTGCAGGCGTGCCCCGGGAGGAAGGTTGGGGCTTTCGGGAAGGGCAAGGGGGCCCCGTTCCCCCATGGGGGAGATCAATCCGGTACCCCCATGGGTGCAGGGGTGGCCGCAGCCCGTTGGGGGCTGAGGGTCCCCGAACCCCCTCACCAGCGCCCCCTTGCGGCGGCCCTAGGAAGTGCACCTGTGCGCAGCCAGAGTCGGGTGGGCGGGGTCAGGCTCCGGCCAGGGGCGGGGCCTGGGGCTCATCAAGAGCTGCTGGGCCAGGTGCGGACCCTTCCCCTTTGAGTGGTGCTGCCTTGCCGGGGGCTTTTTGCCGCGCAGGCCTGTGTGCCTGCCGTTTTGGAAGAGGCCGCGGTCGCCGCTCGTCCCTGGCTTCCAGGGGGTGCCCTCCCCTGACGGGGACCCCGGCCCTCCGTCTAGGGCGTCTGCGGGCGCACGGCCCCGCCGCTGGGGCCGTGAGTGCGAGGGGAGGGTGCAGGCGTGCCCCGGGAGGAAGGTTGGGGCTTCCGCGAAGGGGAAGGGGGCCCCGTTCCCCCATGGCGGAGGACAACCCGTACCCCCATGGGTGCAGGGGTGGCCGCAGCCCGTTGGGGGCTGAGGGTCCCCGAACCCCCTCACCAGCGCCCCCTAGCGGCGTCCCTAGGAAGTGCACCTGTGCGCAGCCAGAGTCGGGTGGGCGGGGTCAGGCTCCGGCCAGGGGCGGGGCCTGGGGCTCATCAAGAGCTGCTGGGCCAGGTGCGGACCCTTCCCCTTTGAGTGGTGCTGCCTTGCCGGGGGCTTTTTGCCGCGCAGGCCTGTGTGCCTGCCGTTTTGGAAGAGGCCGCGGTCGCCGCTCGTCCCTGGCTTCCAGGGGGTGCCCTCCCCTGACGGGGACCCCGGCCCTCCGTCTAGGGCGTCTGCGGGCGCACGGCCCCGCCGCTGGGGCTGTGAGTGCGAGGGGAGGGTGCAGGCGTGCCCCGGGAGGAAGGTTGGGGCTTTCGCGAAGGGCAAGGGGGCCCCGTTCCCCCATGGGGGAGGACAATCCGGTACCCCCATGGGTGCAAGGGTGGCCCTAGCCCGTTGGGGGCTGAGGGTCCCCGAACCCCCTCACCAGCGCCCCCTAGCGGCGTCCCTAGGAAGTGCACCTGTGCGCAGCCAGAGTCGGGTGGGCGGGGTCAGGCTCCGGCCAGGGGCGGGGCCTGGGGCTCATCAAGAGCTGCTGGGCCAGGTGCGGACCCTTCCCCTTTGAGTGGTGCTGCCTTGCCGGGGGCTTTTTGCCGCGCAGGCCTGTGTGCCTGCCGTTTTGGAAGAGGCCGCGGTCGCCGCTCGTCCCTGGCTTCCAGGGGGTGCCCTCCCCTGACGGGGACCCCGGCCCTCCTTCTAGGGCGTCTGCGGGCGCACGGCCCCGCCGCTGGGGCCGTGAGTGCGAGTGGAGGGTGCAGGCGTGCCCCGGGAGGAAGGTTGGGGCTTCCGCGAAGGGGAAGAGGGCCCCGTTCCCCACATGGCGGAGACAATCCCGTACCCCCATGGGTGCAGGGGTGGCCCCAGCCCGGTGGGGGCTGAGTGTCCCCGAACCCCCTCACCAGCGCCCCCTAGCGGCGGCCCTTGGAAGTGCACCTGTGCGCAGCCAGAGTCGGGTGGGCGGGGTCAGGCTCCGGCCAGGGGCGGGGCCTGGGGCTCATCAAGAGCTGCTGGGCCAGGTGCGGACCCTTCCCCTTTGAGTGGTGCTGCCTTGCCGGGGGGCTTTTTGCCGCGCAGGCCTGTGTGCCTGCCGTTTTGGAAGAGGCCGCGGTCGCCGCTCGTCCCTGGCTTCCAGGGGGTGCCCTCCCCTGACGGGGACCCCGGCCCTCCGTCTAGGGCGTCTGCGGGCGCACGGCCCCGCCGCTGGGGCCGTGAGTGCGAGGGGAGGGTGCAGGCGTGCCCCGGGAGGAAGTTTGGGGCTTCCGCGAAGGGCAAGGGGGCCCCGTTCCCCCATGGGGGAGGACAATCCGGTACCCCCATGGGTGCAGGGGTGGCCGCAGCCCGTTGGGGGCTGAGGGTCCCCGAACCCCCTCACCAGCGCCCCCTAGCGGCGGCCCTAGGAAGTGCACCTGTGCGCAGCCAGAGTCGGGTGGGCGGGGTCAGGCTCCGGCCAGGGGCGGGGCCTGGGGCTCATCAAGAGCTGCTGGGCCAGGTGCGGACCCTTCCCCTTTGAGTGGTGCTGCCTTGCCGGGGGCTTTTTGCCGCGCAGGCCTGTGTGCCTGCCGTTTTGGAAGAGGCCGCGGTCGCCGCTCGTCCCTGGCTTCCAGGGGGTGCCCTCCCCTGACGGGGACCCCGGCCCTCCCGTCTAGGGCGTCTGCGGGCGCACGGCCCCGCGGCTGGGGCCGTGAGTGCGAGGGGAGGGTGCAGGCGTGCCCCGGGAGGAAGGTTGGGGCTTTCGGGAAGGGCAAGGGGGCCCCGTTCCCCCATGGGGGAGGACAATCCGGTACCCCCATGGGTGCAAGGGTGGCCCTAGCCCGTTGGGGGCTGAGGGTCCCCGAACCCCCTCACCAGCGCCCCCTAGCGGCGGCCCTAGGAAGTGCACCTGTGCGCAGCCAGAGTCGGGTGGGCGGGGTCAGGCTCCGGCCAGGGGCGGGGCCTGGGGCTCATCAAGAGCTGCTGGGCCAGGTGCGGACCCTTCCCCTTTGAGTGGTGCTGCCTTGCCGGGGGCTTTTTGCCGCGCAGGCCTGTGTGCCTGCCGTTTTGGAAGAGGCCGCGGTCGCCGCTCGTCCCTGGCTTCCAGGGGGTGCCCTCCCCTGACGGGGACCCCGGCCCTCCCGTCTAGGGCGTCTGCGGGCGCACGGCCCCGCGGCTGGGGCCGTGAGTGCGAGGGGAGGGTGCAGGCGTGCCCCGGGAGGAAGGTTGGGGCTTTCGGGAAGGGCAAGGGGGCCCCGTTCCCCCATGGGGGAGGACAATCCGGTACCCCCATGGGTGCAAGGGTGGCCCTAGCCCGTTGGGGGCTGAGGGTCCCCGAACCCCCTCACCAGCGCCCCCTAGCGGCGGCCCTAGGAAGTGCACCTGTGCGCAGCCAGAGTCGGGTGGGCGGGGTCAGGCTCCGGCCAGGGGCGGGGCCTGGGGCTCATCAAGAGCTGCTGGGCCAGGTGCGGACCCTTCCCCTTTGAGTGGTGCTGCCTTGCCGGGGGCTTTTTGCCGCGCAGGCCTGTGTGCCTGCCGTTTTGGAAGAGGCCGCGGTCGCCGCTCGTCCCTGGCTTCCAGGGGGTGCCCTCCCCTGACGGGGACCCCGGCCCTCCGTCTAGGGCGTCTGCGGGCGCACGGCCCCGCGGCTGGGGCCGTGAGTGCGAGGGGAGGGTGCAGGCGTGCCCCGGGAGGAAGGTTGGGGCTTTCGGGAGGGGCAAGGGGGCCCCGTTCCCCCATGGGGGAGGACAATCCGGTACCCCCATGGGTGCAAGGGTGGCCCTAGCCCGTTGGGGGCTGAGGGTCCCCGAACCCCCTCACCAGCGCCCCCTAGCGGCGGCCCTAGGAAGTGCACCTGTGCGCAGCCAGAGTCGGGTGGGCGGGGTCAGGCTCCGGCCAGGGGCGGGGCCTGGGGCTCATCAAGAGCTGCTGGGCCAGGTGCGGACCCTTCCCCTTTGAGTGGTGCTGCCTTGCCGGGGGGCTTTTTGCCGCGCAGGCCTGTGTGCCTGCCGTTTTGGAAGAGGCCGCGGTCGCCGCTCGTCCCTGGCTTCCAGGGGGTGCCCTCCCCTGACGGGGACCCCGGCCCTCCGTCTAGGGCGTCTGCGGGCGCACGGCCCCGCCGCTGGGGCCGTGAGTGCGAGGGGAGGGTGCAGGCGTGCCCCGGGAGGAAGTTTGGGGCTTCCGCGAAGGGCAAGGGGGCCCCGTTCCCCCATGGGGGAGGACAATCCGGTACCCCCATGGGTGCAGGGGTGGCCGCAGCCCGTTGGGGGCTGAGGGTCCCCGAACCCCCTCACCAGCACCCCCTAGCGGCGGCCCTAGGAAGTGCACCTGTGCGCAGCCAGAGTCGGGTGGGCGGGGTCAGGCTCCGGCCAGGGGCGGGGCCTGGGGCTCATCAAGAGCTGCTGGGCCAGGTGCGGACCCTTCCCCTTTGAGTGGTGCTGCCTTGCCGGGGGGCTTTTTGCCGCGCAGGCCTGTGTGCCTGCCGTTTTGGAAGAGGCCGCGGTCGCCGCTCGTCCCTGGCTTCCAGGGGGTGCCCTCCCCTGACGGGGACCCCGGCCCTCCGTCTAGGGCGTCTGCGGGCGCACGGCCCCGCCGCTGGGGCCGTGAGTGCGAGGGGAGGGTGCAGGCGTGCCCCGGGAGGAAGTTTGGGGCTTCCGCGAAGGGCAAGGGGGCCCCGTTCCCCCATGGGGGAGGACAATCCGGTACCCCCATGGGTGCAGGGGTGGCCGCAGCCCGTTGGGGGCTGAGGGTCCCCGAACCCCCTCACCAGCGCCCCCTTGCGGCGGCCCTAGGAAGTGCACCTGTGCGCAGCCAGAGTCGGGTGGGCGGGGTCAGGCTCCGGCCAGGGGCGGGGCCTGGGGCTCATCAAGAGCTGCTGGGCCAGGTGCGGACCCTTCCCCTTTGAGTGGTGCTGCCTTGCCGGGGGCTTTTTGCCGCGCAGGCCTGTGTGCCTGCCGTTTTGGAAGAGGCCGCGGTCGCCGCTCGTCCCTGGCTTCCAGGGGGTGCCCTCCCCTGACGGGGACCCCGGCCCTCCGTCTAGGGCGTCTGCGGGCGCACGGCCCCGCCGCTGGGGCTGTGAGTGCGAGGGGAGGGTGCAGGCGTGCCCCGGGAGGAAGGTTGGGGCTTCCGCGAAGGGGAAGAGGGCCCCGTTCCCCACATGGCGGAGACAATCCCGTACCCCCATGGGTGCAGGGGTGGCCCCAGCCCGGTGGGGGCTGAGTGTCCCCGAACCCCCTCACCAGCGCCCCCTAGCGGCGGCCCTTGGAAGTGCACCTGTGCGCAGCCAGAGTCGGGTGGGCGGGGTCAGGCTCCGGCCAGGGGCGGGGCCTGGGGCTCATCAAGAGCTGCTGGGCCAGGTGCGGACCCTTCCCCTTTGAGTGGTGCTGCCTTGCCGGGGGGCTTTTTGCCGCGCAGGCCTGTGTGCCTGCCGTTTTGGAAGAGGCCGCGGTCGCCGCTCGTCCCTGGCTTCCAGGGGGTGCCCTCCCCTGACGGGGACCCCGGCCCTCCGTCTAGGGCGTCTGCGGGCGCACGGCCCCGCCGCTGGGGCCGTGAGTGCGAGGGGAGGGTGCAGGCGTGCCCCGGGAGGAAGTTTGGGGCTTCCGCGAAGGGCAAGGGGGCCCCGTTCCCCCATGGGGGAGGACAATCCGGTACCCCCATGGGTGCAGGGGTGGCCGCAGCCCGTTGGGGGCTGAGGGTCCCCGAACCCCCTCACCAGCGCCCCCTAGCGGCGGCCCTAGGAAGTGCACCTGTGCGCAGCCAGAGTCGGGTGGGCGGGGTCAGGCTCCGGCCAGGGGCGGGGCCTGGGGCTCATCAAGAGCTGCTGGGCCAGGTGCGGACCCTTCCCCTTTGAGTGGTGCTGCCTTGCCGGGGGCTTTTTGCCGCGCAGGCCTGTGTGCCTGCCGTTTTGGAAGAGGCCGCGGTCGCCGCTCGTCCCTGGCTTCCAGGGGGTGCCCTCCCCTGACGGGGACCCCGGCCCTCCCGTCTAGGGCGTCTGCGGGCGCACGGCCCCGCGGCTGGGGCCGTGAGTGTGAGGGGAGGGTGCAGGCGTGCCCCGGGAGGAAGGTTGGGGCTTTCGCGAAGGGCAAGGGGGCCCCGTTCCCCCATGGGGGAGGACAATCCGGTACCCCCATGGGTGCAAGGGTGGCCCTAGCCCGTTGGGGGCTGAGGGTCCCCGAACCCCCTCACCAGCGCCCCCTTGCGGCGGCCCTAGGAAGTGCACCTGTGCGCAGCCAGAGTCGGGTGGGCGGGGTCAGGCTCCGGCCAGGGGCGGGGCCTGGGGCTCATCAAGAGCTGCTGGGCCAGGTGCGGACCCTTCCCCTTTGAGTGGTGCTGCCTTGCCGGGGGCTTTTTGCCGCGCAGGCCTGTGTGCCTGCCGTTTTGGAAGAGGCCGCGGTCGCCGCTCGTCCCTGGCTTCCAGGGGGTGCCCTCCCCTGACGGGGACCCCGGCCCTCCGTCTAGGGCGTCTGCGGGCGCACGGCCCCGCGGCTGGGGCCGTGAGTGCGAGGGGAGGGTGCAGGCGTGCCCCGGGAGGAAGGTTGGGGCTTTCGGGAAGGGCAAGGGGGCCCCGTTCCCCCATGGGGGAGGACAATCCGGTACCCCCATGGGTGCAAGGGTGGCCCTAGCCCGTTGGGGGCTGAGGGTCCCCGAACCCCCTCACCAGCGCCCCCTAGCGGCGGCCCTAGGAAGTGCACCTGTGCGCAGCCAGAGTCGGGTGGGCGGGGTCAGGCTCCGGCCAGGGGCGGGGCCTGGGGCTCATCAAGAGCTGCTGGGCCAGGTGCGGACCCTTCCCCTTTGAGTGGTGCTGCCTTGCCGGGGGCTTTTTGCCGCGCAGGCCTGTGTGCCTGCCGTTTTGGAAGAGGCCGCGGTCGCCGCTCGTCCCTGGCTTCCAGGGGGTGCCCTCCCCTGACGGGGACCCCGGCCCTCCGTCTAGGGCGTCTGCGGGCGCACGGCCCCGCCGCTGGGGCCGTGAGTGCGAGGGGAGGGTGCAGGCGTGCCCCGGGAGGAAGGTTGGGGCTTTCGGGAAGGGCAAGGGGGCCCCGTTCCCCCATGGGGGAGGACAATCCGGTACCCCCATGGGTGCAAGGGTGGCCCTAGCCCGTTGGGGGCTGAGGGTCCCCGAACCCCCTCACCAGCGCCCCCTAGCGGCGGCCCTAGGAAGTGCACCTGTGCGCAGCCAGAGTCGGGTGGGCGGGGTCAGGCTCCGGCCAGGGGCGGGGCCTGGGGCTCATCAAGAGCTGCTGGGCCAGGTGCGGACCCTTCCCCTTTGAGTGGTGCTGCCTTGCCGGGGGCTTTTTGCCGCGCAGGCCTGTGTGCCTGCCGTTTTGGAAGAGGCCGCGGTCGCCGCTCGTCCCTGGCTTCCAGGGGGTGCCCTCCCCTGACGGGGACCCCG
>NW_028167811.1:0-37000 GCF_964194135.1 Talpa europaea
GAAAAAATGAGATGTAGAAATACGAGAGGAACAAGAACTAGGAGACCAAGAAGAACAAGCAGAAGAAATAGAAGAATAAAAGTAAAAAGCAGAAATAACCAAAGAAATAGCCGAAAATGCAGAAATAACAGAAAATTAAGCTGTGGAGAAGCAGAAGAATCAGAATAAGAGCAAGAAATTGAAAAAAGAAACAATGCAGAAGAAACAGAAAGATGAAGAAGAAGAAGGAGATGTAGAATTACAAGAAGAACAAGAGGAGCTAGAAGAACAAGACGAACAAGAAGAAGAAACAGGGGAATAAGAGGATAAATCAGAAATAAAAGATGAGTAAGCCGAAAAAGCAGAAATAAACAGAATAAGCTGAATATGAAGCAGAGGAAGCAGAAGAAGTAATTGAAAAAGCAAAAAAATGCAGAGGAAACCGAAGAAGATGAAGACGAAGGACATATAGAAGTGAAAGAAGAACAAGAGAAACTGTAAGAACAAGAGGAAGAAACTGAAGAATCAGAGGAAAAAGCAAAAATAACAGAAGAATAAGCCGAAAAAGCAGCAATAGCAGAAGAAAAAGCCGAAAAAGCAGAAATAACAGAAGAATGAGCTGAAGAAGAAGCAACAATTGAAAAGCAGAAAATGCATTAGAAACAGAATAAGATGAAGAAGAAGAAGAAGAAGAAGGATATGTAGAACTACAAGAAGAAGTAGAAGAGCAAGAAGAACAAGAAGAAGAAACATGGGAATAAGAGGAAAAAGCAGAAATAACAAAAGAATAAGCGAAAAGCAGAAATAACAGGAGAATAAGCCGAAATAGCAGAAATAAGAGAAGAATAAGGTGAAGAAAAAGCTGAAGCAGAAGAAGAAGTAATTGAAAAAGCAGAAAATGCATTAGAAACAGAAGAAGTTGAAAAAGAAGAAAAAAGGAGATGTAGAAATACGAGAGGAACAAGAACTAGGAGAACAAGAAGAACAAGCAGAAGAAACAGAAGAATAAGAGTAAAAAGCAGAAATAACCAAAGAAATAGCCGAAAAAGCAGAAATAACAGAAAATTAAGCTGCGGAGAAGCAGAAGAATCAGAATAAGAGCAAGAAATTGAAACAACAAACAATGCAGAAGAAACAGAAAGATGAAGAAGAAGAAGGAGATGTAGAATTACAAGAAGAACAAGAGGAGCTAGAAGAACAAGACGAACAAGAAGAAGAAACAGGGGAATAAGAGGATAAATCAGAAATAACAGATGAGTAAGCCAAAAAAGCAGAAATAACAGAATAAGCTGAATATGAAGCAGAGGAAGCAGAAGAATTAATTGAAAAAGCAAAAAAATGCAGAGGAAACCGAAGAAGATGAAGACGAAGGAGATATAGAAGTGAAAGAAGAACAAGAGAAACTGTAAGAACAAGAGGAAGAAACAGAAGAATCAGAGGAAAAAAGCAAAAATAACAGAAGAATAAGCCGAAAAAGCAGCAATAACAGAAGAAAAAGCCGAAAAAGCAGAAATAACAGAAGAATGAGCTGAAGAAGAAGCAACAACTGAAAAGCAGAAAATGCATTAGAAACAGAATAAGATGAAGAAGAAGAAGAAGAAGAAGAAGGATATGTAGAACTACAAGAAGAAGTAGAAGAACAAGAAGAACAAGAAGAAGAAACATGGGAATAAGAGGAAAAAGCAGAAATAACAAAAGAATAAGCGAAAAGCAGAAATAACAGGAGAATAAGCCGAAATAGCAGAAATAAGAGAAGAATAAGGTGAAGAAAAAGCTGAAGCAGAAGAAGTAAGTGAAAAAGCAGAAAATGCATTAGAAACAGAAGAAGTTGAAAAAGAAGAAAAAAGGAGATGTAGAAATACGAGAGGAACAAGAACTAGGAGAACAAGAAGAACAAGCAGAAGAAACAGAAGAATAAGAGTAAAAAGCAGAAATAACCAAAGAAATAGCCGAAAAAGCAGAAATAACAGAAAATTAAGCTGCGGAGAAGCAGAAGAATCAGAATAAGAGCAAGAAATTGAAACAACAAACAATGCAGAAGAAACAGAAAGATGAAGTAGAAGAAGGAGATGTAGAATTACAAGAAGAACAAGAGGAGCTAGAAGAACAAGACGAACAAGAAGAAGAAACAGGGGAATAAGAGGATAAATCAGAAATAACAGATGCGAAGCCGAAAAAGCAGAAATAACAAGAATAAGCCGAAAAAGAAGAAATAACAGAATAAGCTGAATATGAAGCAGAGGAAGCAGGAGAAGTAATAGAAAAAGCAAAAAAATGCAGAGGGAACCGAAGAAGATGAAGACGAAGGAGATATAGAAGTGAAAGAAGAACAAGAGAAACTGTAAGAACAAGAGGAAGAAACAGAAGAATCAGAGGAAAAAGCAAAAATAACAGAAGAATGAGCCGAAAAAGCAGCAATAACAGAAGAAAAAGCAGAAATAAGAGAAGAATAAGCTGAAAAAGAAGCAGAAGAAGCAGTAATTGAAAAGCAGAAAATGCATTAGAAACAGAATAAGATGAAGAAGAAGAAGAAGGAGAAGGATATGTAGAACTACTAGAAGAAGTAGAAGAACAAGAAGAACAAGAAGAAGAAACATGGGAATAAGAGGAAAAAGAGAAATAACAAAAGAATAAGCGAAAAGCAGAAATAACAGGAGAATAAGCCGAAACAGCAGAAATAAGAGAAGAATAAGGTGAAGAAAAAGCTGAAGCAGAAGAAGAAGTAATTGAAAAAGCAGAAAATGCATTAGAAACAGAAGAAGTTGAAAAAGAAGAAAAAATGAGATGTAGAAATACGAGAGGAACAAGAACTAGGAGACCAAGAAGAACAAGCAGAAGAAATAGAAGAATAAAAGTAAAAAGCAGAAATAACCAAAGAAATAGCCGAAAATGCAGAAATAACAGAAAATTAAGCTGTGGAGAAGCAGAAGAATCAGAATAAGAGCAAGAAATTGAAAAAAGAAACAATGCAGAAGAAACAGAAAGATGAAGAAGAAGAAGGAGATGTAGAATTACAAGAAGAACAAGAGGAGCTAGAAGAACAAGACGAACAAGAAGAAGAAACAGGGGAATAAGAGGATAAATCAGAAATAAAAGATGAGTAAGCCGAAAAAGCAGAAATAACAGAATAAGCTGAATATGAAGCAGAGGAAGCAGAAGAAGTAATTGAAAAAGCAAAAAAATGCAGAGGAAACCGAAGAAGATGAAGACGAAGGAGATATAGAAGTGAAAGAAGAACAAGAGAAACTGTAAGAACAAGAGGAAGAAACAGAAGAATCAGAGGAAAAAGAAAAAATAACAGAAGAATGAGCCGAAAAAGCAGCAATAACAGAAGAAAAAGCAGAAATAACAGAAGAATAAGCTGAAGAAGAAGCAGTAATTGAAACGCAGAAAATGCATTAGAAACAGAATAAGATGAAGAAGAAGAAGAAGGAGAAGGATATGTAGAACTACTAGAAGAAGTAGAAGAACAAGAAGAACAAGAAGAAGAAACATGGGAATAAGAGGAAAAAGCAGAAATAACAAAAGAATAAGCGAAAAGCAGAAATAACAGGAGAATAAGCCGAAATAGCAGAAATAAGAGAAGAATAAGGTGAAGAAAAAGCTGAAGCAGAAGAAGTAAGTGAAAAAGCAGAAAATGCATTAGAAACAGAAGAAGTTGAAAAAGAAGAAAAAAGGAGATGTAGAAATACGAGAGGAACAAGAACTAGGAGAACAAGAAGAACAAGCAGAAGAAACAGAAGAATAAGAGTAAAAAGCAGAAATAACCAAAGAAATAGCCGAAAAAGCAGAAATAACAGAAAATTAAGCTGCGGAGAAGCAGAAGAATCAGAATAAGAGCAAGAAATTGAAACAACAAACAATGCAGAAGAAACAGAAAGATGAAGAAGAAGAAGGAGATGTAGAATTACAAGAAGAACAAGAGGAGCTAGAAGAACAAGACGAACAAGAAGAAGAAACAGGGGAATAAGAGGATAAATCAGAAATAACAGATGAGTAAGCCAAAAAAGCAGAAATAACAGAATAAGCTGAATATGAAGCATAGGAAGCAGAAGAATTAATTGAAAAAGCAAAAAAATGCAGAGGAAACCGAAGAAGATGAAGACATAAGGAGATATAGAAGTGAAAGAAGAACAAGAGAAACTGTAAGAACAAGAGGAAGAAACAGAAGAATCAGAGGAAAAAGCAAAAATAACAGAAGAATAAGCCGAAAAAGCAGCAATAACAGAAGAAAAAGCCGAAAAAGCAGAAATAACAGAAGAATGAGCTGAAGAAGAAGCAACAACTGAAAAGCAGAAAATGCATTAGAAACAGAATAAGATGAAGAAGAAGAAGAAGAAGAAGAAGAAGGATATGTAGAACTACAAGAAGAAGTAGAAGAACAAGAAGAACAAGAAGAAGAAACATGGGAATAAGAGGAAAAAGCAGAAATAACAAAAGAATAAGCGAAAAGCAGAAATAACAGGAGAATAAGCCGAAATAGCAGAAATAAGAGAAGAATAAGGTGAAGAAAAAGCTGAAGCAGAAGAAGTAAGTGAAAAAGCAGAAAATGCATTAGAAACAGAAGAAGTTGAAAAAGAAGAAAAAAGGAGATGTAGAAATACGAGAGGAACAAGAACTAGGAGAACAAGAAGAACAAGCAGAAGAAACAGAAGAATAAGAGTAAAAAGCAGAAATAACCAAAGAAATAGCCGAAAAAGCAGAAATAACAGAAAATTAAGCTGCGGAGAAGCAGAAGAATCAGAATAAGAGCAAGAAATTGAAACAACAAACAATGCAGAAGAAACAGAAAGATGATGAAGAAGAAGGAGATGTAGAATTACAAGAAGAACAAGAGGAGCTAGAAGAACAAGACGAACAAGAAGAAGAAACAGGGGAATAAGAGGATAAATCAGAAATAACAGATGAGTAAGCCGAAAAAGCAGAAATAACAAGAATAAGCCGAAAAAGCAGAAATAACAGAATAAGCTGAATATGAAACAGAGGAAGCAGAAGAAGTAAAAGAAAAAGCAAAAATATGCAGAGGAAACCGAAGAAGATGAAGACGAAGGAGATATAGAAGTGAAAGAAGAACAAGAGAAACTGTAAGAACAAGAGGAAGAAACAGAAGAATCAGAGGAAAAAGCAAAAATCACAGAAGAATGAGACGAAAAAGCAGCAATAACAGAAGAAAAAGCAGAAATAACAGAAGAATAAGCTGAATAAGAAGCAGAAGAAGCAGTAATTGAAAAGCAGAAAATGCATTAGAAACAGAATAAGAGGAAGAAGAAGAAGAAGGAGAAGGATATGTAGAACTACTAGAAGAAGTAGAAGAACAAGAAGAACAAGAAGAAGAAACATGGGAATAAGAGGAAAAAGCAGAAATAACAAAAGAATAAGCGAAAAGCAGAAATAACAGGAGAATAAGCCGAAATAGCAGAAATAAGAGAAGAATAAGGTGAAGAAAAAGCTGAAGCAGAAGAAGAAGTAATTGAAAAAGCAGAAAATGCATTAGAAACAGAAGAAGTTGAAAAAGAAGTAAAAAGGAGATGTAGAAATACGAGAGGAACAAGAACTAGGAGAACAAGAAGAACAAGCAGAAGAAACAGAAGAATAAGAGTAAAAAGCAGAAATAACCAAAGAAATAGCCGAAAAAGCAGAAATAACAGAAAATTAAGCTGCGGAGAAGCAGAAGAATCAGAAAAAGAGCAAGAAATTGAAACAACAAACAATGCAGAAGAAACAGAAAGATGATGAAGAAGAAGGAGATGTAGAATTACAAGAAGAACAAGAGGAGCTAGAAGAACAAGACGAACAAGAAGAAGAAACAGGGGAATAAGAGGATAAATCAGAAATAACAGATGAGTAAGCCGAAAAAGCAGAAATAACAGAATAAGCTGAATATGAAGCAGAGGAAGCAGAAGAATTAATTGAAAAAGCAAAAAAATGCAGAGGAAACCGAAGAAGATGAAGACGAAGGAGATATAGAAGTGAAAGAAGAACAAGAGAAACTGTAAGAACAAGAGGAAGAAACAGAAGAAACAGAGGAAAAAGCAAAAATAACAGAAGAATAAGCCGAAAAAGCAGCAATAACAGAAGAAAAAGCCGAAAAAGCAGAAATAACAGAAGAATGAGCTGAAGAAGAAGCAACAATTGAAAAGCAGAAAATGCATTAGAAACAGAATAAGATGAAGAAGAAGAAGAAGAAGAAGGATATGTAGAACTACAAGAAGAAGTAGAAGAACAAGAAGAACAAGAAGAAGAAACATGGGAATAAGAGGATAAAGCAGAAATAACAAAAGAATAAGCGAAAAGCAGAAATAACAGGAGAATAAGCCGAAATAGCAGAAATAAGAGAAGAATAAGGTGAAGAAAAAGCTGAAGCAGAAGAAGAAGTAATTGAAAAAGCAGAAAATGCATTAGAAACAGAAGAAGTTGAAAAAGAAGAAAAAAGGAGATTTAGAAATACGAGAGGAACAAGAACTAGGAGAACAAGAAGAACAAGCAGAAGAAACAGAAGAATAAGAGTAAAAAGCAGAAATAACCAAAGAAATAGCCGAAAAAGCAGAAATAACAGAAAATTAAGCTGCGGAGAAGCAGAAGAATCAGAATAAGAGCAAGAAATTGAAACAACAAACAATGCAGAAGAAACAGAATGATGAAGAAGAAGAAGGAGATGTAGAATTACAAGAAGAACAAGAGGAGCTAGAAGAACAAGACGAACAAGAAGAAGAAACAGGGGAATAAGAGTATAAATCAGAAAGAACAGACGAGTAAGCCGAAAAAGCAGAAATAACAAGAATAAGCCGAAAAAGCAGAAATTACAGAATAAGCTGAATATGAAGCAGAGGAAGCAGAAGAAGTAATTGAAAAAGCAAAAAAATGCAGAGGAAACCGAAGAAGATGAAGACGAAGGAGATATAGAAGTGAAAGAAGAACAAGAGAAACTGTAAGAACAAGAGGAAGAAACAGAAGAATCAGAGGAAAAAGCAAAAATAACAGAAGAATGAGCCGAAAAAGCAGCAATAACAGAAGAAAAAGCAGAAATAACAGAAGAATAAGCTGAAGAAGAAGTAGAAGAAGCAGTAATTGAAAAGCAGAAAATGCATTAGAAACAGTATAAAATGAAGAAGAAGAAGAAGGAGAAGGATATGTAGAACTACTAGAAGAAGTAGAAGAACAAGAAGAACAAGAAGAAGAAACATGGGAATAAGAGGAAAAAGCAGAAATAACAAAAGAATAAGCGAAAAGCAGAAATAACAGGAGAATAAGCCGAAATAGCAGAAATAAGAGAAGAATAAGGTGAAGAAAAAGCTGAAGCAGAAGAAGAAGTAATTGAAAAAGGAGAAAATGCATTAGAAACAGAAGAAGTTGAAAAAGAAGTAAAAAGGAGATGTAGAAATACGAGAGGAACAAGAACTAGGAGAACAAGAAGAACAAGCAGAAGAAACAGAAGAATAAGAGTAAAAAGCAGAAATAACCAAAGAAATAGCCGAAAAAGCAGAAATAACAGAAAATTAAGCTGCGGAGAAGCAGAAGAATCAGAAAAAGAGCAAGAAATTGAAACAACAAACAATGCAGAAGAAACAGAAAGATGATGAAGAAGAAGGAGATGTAGAATTACAAGAAGAACAAGAGGAGCTAGAAGAACAAGACGAACAAGAAGAAGAAACAGGGGAATAAGAGGATAAATCAGAAATAACAGATGAGTAAGCCGAAAAAGCAGAAATAACAAGAATAAGCCGAAAAAGCAGAAATAACAGAATAAGCTGAATATGAAGCAGAGGAAGCAGGAGAAGTAATTGAAAAAGCAAAAAAATGCAGAGGAAACCGAAGAAGATGAAGACGAAGGACATATAGAAGTGAAAGAAGAACAAGAGAGACTGTAAGAACAAGAGGAAGAAACAGAAGAATCAGAGGAAAAAGCAAAAATAACAGAAGAATAAGCCGAAAAAGCAGCAATAACAGAAGAAAAAGCCGAAGAAGCAGAAATAACAGAAGAATGAGCTGAAGAAGAAGCAGTAATTGAAACGCAGAAAATGCATTAGAAACAGAATAAGATGAAGAAGAAGAAGAAGGAGAAGGATATGTAGAACTACTAGAAGAAGTAGAAGAACAAGAAGAACAAGAAGAAGAAACATGGGAATAAGAGGATAAAGCAGAAATAACAAAAGAATAAGCGAAAAGCAGAAATAACAGGAGAATAAGCCGAAATAGCAGAAATAAGAGAAGAATAAGGTGAAGAAAAAGCTGAAGCAGAAGAAGAAGTAATTGAAAAAGCAGAAAATGCATTAGAAACAGAAGAAGTTGAAAAAGAAGAAAAAAGGAGATTTAGAAATACGAGAGGAACAAGAACTAGGAGAACAAGAAGAACAAGCAGAAGAAACAGAAGAATAAGAGTAAAAAGCAGAAATAACCAAAGAAATAGCCGAAAAAGCAGAAATAACAGAAAATTAAGCTGCGGAGAAGCAGAAGAATCAGAATAAGAGCAAGAAATTGAAACAACAAACAATGCAGAAGAAACAGAATGATGAAGAAGAAGAAGGAGATGTAGAATTACAAGAAGAACAAGAGGAGCTAGAAGAACAAGACGAACAAGAAGAAGAAACAGGGGAATAAGAGTATAAATCAGAAAGAACAGACGAGTAAGCCGAAAAAGCAGAAATAACAAGAATAAGCCGAAAAAGCAGAAATTACAGAATAAGCTGAATATGAAGCAGAGGAAGCAGAAGAAGTAAAAGAAAAAGCAAAAATATGCAGAGGAAACCGAAGAAGATGAAGACGAAGGAGATATAGAAGTGAAAGAAGAACAAGAGAAACTGTAAGAACAAGAGGAAGAAACAGAAGAATCAGAGGAAAAAGCAAAAATCACAGAAGAATGAGACGAAAAAGCAGCAATAACAGAAGAAAAAGCAGAAATAACAGAAGAATAAGCTGAATAAGAAGCAGAAGAAGCAGTAATTGAAAAGCAGAAAATGCATTAGAAACAGAATAAGAGGAAGAAGAAGAAGAAGGAGAAGGATATGTAGAACTACTAGAAGAAGTAGAAGAACAAGAAGAACAAGAAGAAGAAACATGGGAATAAGAGGAAAAAGCAGAAATAACAAAAGAATAAGCGAAAAGCAGAAATAACAGGAGAATAAGCCGAAATAGCAGAAATAAGAGAAGAATAAGGTGAAGAAAAAGCTGAAGCAGAAGAAGAAGTAATTGAAAAAGCAGAAAATGCATTAGAAACAGAAGAAGTTGAAAAAGAAGTAAAAAGGAGATGTAGAAATACGAGAGGAACAAGAACTAGGAGAACAAGAAGAACAAGCAGAAGAAACAGAAGAATAAGAGTAAAAAGCAGAAATAACCAAAGAAATAGCCGAAAAAGCAGAAATAACAGAAAATTAAGCTGCGGAGAAGCAGAAGAATCAGAAAAAGAGCAAGAAATTGAAACAACAAACAATGCAGAAGAAACAGAAAGATGATGAAGAAGAAGGAGATGTAGAATTACAAGAAGAACAAGAGGAGCTAGAAGAACAAGACGAACAAGAAGAAGAAACAGGGGAATAAGAGGATAAATCAGAAATAACAGATGAGTAAGCCGAAAAAGCAGAAATAACAGAATAAGCTGAATATGAAGCAGAGGAAGCAGAAGAATTAATTGAAAAAGCAAAAAAATGCAGAGGAAACCGAAGAAGATGAAGACGAAGGAGATATAGAAGTGAAAGAAGAACAAGAGAAACTGTAAGAACAAGAGGAAGAAACAGAAGAAACAGAGGAAAAAGCAAAAATAACAGAAGAATAAGCCGAAAAAGCAGCAATAACAGAAGAAAAAGCCGAAAAAGCAGAAATAACAGAAGAATGAGCTGAAGAAGAAGCAACAATTGAAAAGCAGAAAATGCATTAGAAACAGAATAAGATGAAGAAGAAGAAGAAGAAGAAGGATATGTAGAACTACAAGAAGAAGTAGAAGAACAAGAAGAACAAGAAGAAGAAACATGGGAATAAGAGGATAAAGCAGAAATAACAAAAGAATAAGCGAAAAGCAGAAATAACAGGAGAATAAGCCGAAATAGCAGAAATAAGAGAAGAATAAGGTGAAGAAAAAGCTGAAGCAGAAGAAGAAGTAATTGAAAAAGCAGAAAATGCATTAGAAACAGAAGAAGTTGAAAAAGAAGAAAAAAGGAGATTTAGAAATACGAGAGGAACAAGAACTAGGAGAACAAGAAGAACAAGCAGAAGAAACAGAAGAATAAGAGTAAAAAGCAGAAATAACCAAAGAAATAGCCGAAAAAGCAGAAATAACAGAAAATTAAGCTGCGGAGAAGCAGAAGAATCAGAATAAGAGCAAGAAATTGAAACAACAAACAATGCAGAAGAAACAGAATGATGAAGAAGAAGAAGGAGATGTAGAATTACAAGAAGAACAAGAGGAGCTAGAAGAACAAGACGAACAAGAAGAAGAAACAGGGGAATAAGAGTATAAATCAGAAAGAACAGACGAGTAAGCCGAAAAAGCAGAAATAACAAGAATAAGCCGAAAAAGCAGAAATTACAGAATAAGCTGAATATGAAGCAGAGGAAGCAGAAGAAGTAATTGAAAAAGCAAAAAAATGCAGAGGAAACCGAAGAAGATGAAGACGAAGGAGATATAGAAGTGAAAGAAGAACAAGAGAAACTGTAAGAACAAGAGGAAGAAACAGAAGAATCAGAGGAAAAAGCAAAAATAACAGAAGAATGAGCCGAAAAAGCAGCAATAACAGAAGAAAAAGCAGAAATAACAGAAGAATAAGCTGAAGAAGAAGTAGAAGAAGCAGTAATTGAAAAGCAGAAAATGCATTAGAAACAGTATAAAATGAAGAAGAAGAAGAAGGAGAAGGATATGTAGAACTACTAGAAGAAGTAGAAGAACAAGAAGAACAAGAAGAAGAAACATGGGAATAAGAGGAAAAAGCAGAAATAACAAAAGAATAAGCGAAAAGCAGAAATAACAGGAGAATAAGCCGAAATAGCAGAAATAAGAGAAGAATAAGGTGAAGAAAAAGCTGAAGCAGAAGAAGAAGTAATTGAAAAAGGAGAAAATGCATTAGAAACAGAAGAAGTTGAAAAAGAAGTAAAAAGGAGATGTAGAAATACGAGAGGAACAAGAACTAGGAGAACAAGAAGAACAAGCAGAAGAAACAGAAGAATAAGAGTAAAAAGCAGAAATAACCAAAGAAATAGCCGAAAAAGCAGAAATAACAGAAAATTAAGCTGCGGAGAAGCAGAAGAATCAGAAAAAGAGCAAGAAATTGAAACAACAAACAATGCAGAAGAAACAGAAAGATGATGAAGAAGAAGGAGATGTAGAATTACAAGAAGAACAAGAGGAGCTAGAAGAACAAGACGAACAAGAAGAAGAAACAGGGGAATAAGAGGATAAATCAGAAATAACAGATGAGTAAGCCGAAAAAGCAGAAATAACAAGAATAAGCCGAAAAAGCAGAAATAACAGAATAAGCTGAATATGAAGCAGAGGAAGCAGGAGAAGTAATTGAAAAAGCAAAAAAATGCAGAGGAAACCGAAGAAGATGAAGACGAAGGACATATAGAAGTGAAAGAAGAACAAGAGAGACTGTAAGAACAAGAGGAAGAAACAGAAGAATCAGAGGAAAAAGCAAAAATAACAGAAGAATAAGCCGAAAAAGCAGCAATAACAGAAGAAAAAGCCGAAGAAGCAGAAATAACAGAAGAATGAGCTGAAGAAGAAGCAGTAATTGAAACGCAGAAAATGCATTAGAAACAGAATAAGATGAAGAAGAAGAAGAAGGAGAAGGATATGTAGAACTACTAGAAGAAGTAGAAGAACAAGAAGAACAAGAAGAAGAAACATGGGAATAAGAGGAAAAAGCAGAAATAACAAAAGAATAAGCGAAAAGCAGAAATAACAGGAGAATAAGCCGAAATAGCAGAAATAAGAGAAGAATAAGGTGAAGAAAAAGCTGAAGCAGAAGAAGAAGTAATTGAAAAAGCAGAAAATGCATTAGAAACAGAAGAAGTTGAAAAAGAAGTAAAAAGGAGATGTAGAAATACGAGAGGAACAAGAACTAGGAGAACAAGAAGAACAAGCAGAAGAAACAGAAGAATAAGAGTAAAAAGCAGAAATAACCAAAGAAATAGCCGAAAAAGCAGAAATAACAGAAAATTAAGCTGCGGAGAAGCAGAAGAATCAGAAAAAGAGCAAGAAATTGAAACAACAAACAATGCAGAAGAAACAGAAAGATGATGAAGAAGAAGGAGATGTAGAATTACAAGAAGAACAAGAGGAGCTAGAAGAACAAGACGAACAAGAAGAAGAAACAGGGGAATAAGAGGATAAATCAGAAATAACAGATGAGTAAGCCGAAAAAGCAGAAATAACAGAATAAGCTGAATATGAAGCAGAGGAAGCAGAAGAATTAATTGAAAAAGCAAAAAAATGCAGAGGAAACCGAAGAAGATGAAGACGAAGGAGATATAGAAGTGAAAGAAGAACAAGAGAAACTGTAAGAACAAGAGGAAGAAACAGAAGAAACAGAGGAAAAAGCAAAAATAACAGAAGAATAAGCCGAAAAAGCAGCAATAACAGAAGAAAAAGCCGAAAAAGCAGAAATAACAGAAGAATGAGCTGAAGAAGAAGCAACAATTGAAAAGCAGAAAATGCATTAGAAACAGAATAAGAGGAAGAAGAAGAAGAAGGAGAAGGATATGTAGAACTACTAGAAGAAGTAGAAGAACAAGAAGAACAAGAAGAAGAAACATGGGAATAAGAGGAAAAAGCAGAAATAACAAAAGAATAAGCGAAAAGCAGAAATAACAGGAGAATAAGCCGAAATAGCAGAAATAAGAGAAGAATAAGGTGAAGAAAAAGCTGAAGCAGAAGAAGAAGTAATTGAAAAAGCAGAAAATGCATTAGAAACAGAAGAAGTTGAAAAAGAAGTAAAAAGGAGATGTAGAGTACGAGAGGAACAAGAACTAGGAGAACAAGAAGAACAAGCAGAAGAAACAGAAGAATAAGAGTAAAAAGCAGAAATAACCAAAGAAATAGCCGAAAAAGCAGAAATAACAGAAAATTAAGCTGCGGAGAAGCAGAAGAATCAGAAAAAGAGCAAGAAATTGAAACAACAAACAATGCAGAAGAAACAGAAAGATGATGAAGAAGAAGGAGATGTAGAATTACAAGAAGAACAAGAGGAGCTAGAAGAACAAGACGAACAAGAAGAAGAAACAGGGGAATAAGAGGATAAATCAGAAATAACAGATGAGTAAGCCGAAAAAGCAGAAATAACAGAATAAGCTGAATATGAAGCAGAGGAAGCAGAAGAATTAATTGAAAAAGCAAAAAAATGCAGAGGAAACCGAAGAAGATGAAGACGAAGGAGATATAGAAGTGAAAGAAGAACAAGAGAAACTGTAAGAACAAGAGGAAGAAACAGAAGAAACAGAGGAAAAAGCAAAAATAACAGAAGAATAAGCCGAAAAAGCAGCAATAACAGAAGAAAAAGCCGAAAAAGCAGAAATAACAGAAGAATGAGCTGAAGAAGAAGCAACAATTGAAAAGCAGAAAATGCATTAGAAACAGAATAAGATGAAGAAGAAGAAGAAGAAGAAGGATATGTAGAACTACAAGAAGAAGTAGAAGAACAAGAAGAACAAGAAGAAGAAACATGGGAATAAGAGGAAAAAGCAGAAATAACAAAAGAATAAGCGAAAAGCAGAAATAACAGGAGAATAAGCCGAAATAGCAGAAATAAGAGAAGAATAAGGTGAAGAAAAAGCTGAAGCAGAAGAAGAAGTAATTGAAAAAGCAGAAAATGCATTAGAAACAGAAAAAGTTGAAAAAGAAGAAAAAAGGAGATTTAGAAATACGAGAGGAACAAGAACTAGGAGAACAAGAAGAACAAGCAGAAGAAACAGAAGAATAAGAGTAAAAAGCAGAAATAACCAAAGAAATAGCCGAAAAAGCAGAAATAACAGAAAATTAAGCTGCGGAGAAGCAGAAGAATCAGAATAAGAGCAAGAAATTGAAACAACAAACAATGCAGAAGAAACAGAATGATGAAGAAGAAGAAGGAGATGTAGAATTACAAGAAGAACAAGAGGAGCTAGAAGAACAAGACGAACAAGAAGAAGAAACAGGGGAATAAGAGTATAAATCAGAAAGAACAGACGAGTAAGCCGAAAAAGCAGAAATAACAAGAATAAGCCGAAAAAGCAGAAATTACAGAATAAGCTGAATATGAAGCAGAGGAAGCAGAAGAAGTAATTGAAAAAGCAAAAAAATGCAGAGGAAACCGAAGAAGATGAAGACGAAGGAGATATAGAAGTGAAAGAAGAACAAGAGAAACTGTAAGAACAAGAGGAAGAAACAGAAGAATCAGAGGAAAAAGCAAAAATAACAGAAGAATGAGCCGAAAAACAGCAATAACAGAAGAAAAAGCAGAAATAACAGAAGAATAAGCTGAAGAAGAAGCAGAAGAAGCAGTAATTGAAAAGCAGAAAATGCATTAGAAACAGTATAAAATGAAGAAGAAGAAGAAGGAGAAGGATATGTAGAACTACTAGAAGAAGTAGAAGAACAAGAAGAACAAGAAGAAGAAACATGGGAATAAGAGGAAAAAGCAGAAATAACAAAAGAATAAGCGAAAAGCAGAAATAACAGGAGAATAAGCCGAAATAGCAGAAATAAGAGAAGAATAAGGTGAAGAAAAAGCTGAAGCAGAAGAAGAAGTAATTGAAAAAGGAGAAAATGCATTAGAAACAGAAGAAGTTGAAAAAGAAGTAAAAAGGAGATGTAGAAATACGAGAGGAACAAGAACTAGGAGAACAAGAAGAACAAGCAGAAGAAACAGAAGAATAAGAGTAAAAAGCAGAAATAACCAAAGAAATAGCCGAAAAAGCAGAAATAACAGAAAATTAAGCTGCGGAGAAGCAGAAGAATCAGAAAAAGAGCAAGAAATTGAAACAACAAACAATGCAGAAGAAACAGAAAGATGATGAAGAAGAAGGAGATGTAGAATTACAAGAAGAACAAGAGGAGCTATAAGAACAAGACGAACAAGAAGAAGAAACAGGGGAATAAGAGGATAAATCAGAAATAACAGATGAGTAAGCCGAAAAAGCAGAAATAACAAGAATAAGCCAAAAAAGCAGAAATAACAGAATAAGCTGAATATGAAGCAGAGGAAGCAGGAGAAGTAATTGAAAAAGCAAAAAAATGCAGAGGAAACCGAAGAAGATGAAGACGAAGGACATATAGAAGTGAAAGAAGAACAAGAGAGACTGTAAGAACAAGAGGAAGAAACAGAAGAATCAGAGGAAAAAGCAAAAATAACAGAAGAATAAGCCGAAAAAGCAGCAATAACAGAAGAAAAAGCCGAAAAAGCAGAAATAACAGAAGAATGAGCTGAAGAAGAAGCAACAATTGAAAAGCAGAAAATGCATTAGAAACAGAATAAGATGAAGAAGAAGAAGAAGAAGAAGGATATGTAGAACTACAAGAAGAAGTAGAAGAACAAGAAGAACAAGAAGAAGAAACATGGGAATAAGAGGAAAAAGCAGAAATAACAAAAGAATAAGCGAAAAGCAGAAATAACAGGAGAATAAGCCGAAATAGCAGAAATAAGAGAAGAATAAGGTGAAGAAAAAGCTGAAGCAGAAGAAGTAAGTGAAAAAGCAGAAAATGCATTAGAAACAGAAGAAGTTGAAAAAGAAGAAAAAAGGAGATGTATAAATACGAGAGGAACAAGAACTAGGAGAACAAGAAGAACAAGCAGAAGAAACAGAAGAATAAGAGTAAAAAGCACAAATAACCAAAGAAATAGCCGAAAATGCAGAAATAACAGAAAATTAAGCTGCGGAGAAGCAGAAGAATCAGAATAAGTGCAAGAAATTGAAACAACAAACAATGCAGAAGAAACAGAAAGATGAAGAAGAAGAAGGAGATGTAGAATTACAAGAAGAACAAGAGGAGCTAGAAGAACAAGACGAACAAGAAGAAGAAACAGGGGAATAAGAGGATAAATCAGAAATAACAGACGAGTAAGCCGAAAAAGCAGAAATAACAAGAATAAGCCGAAAAAGCAGAAATTACAGAATAAGCTGAATATGAAGCAGAGGAAGCAGAAGAAGTAATTGAAAAAGCAAAAAAAATGCAGAGGAAACCGAAGAAGATGAAGACGAAGGAGATATAGAAGTGAAAGAAGAACAAGAGAAACTGTAAGAACAAGAGGAAGAAACAGAAGAATCAGAGGAAAAAGCAAAAATAACAGAAGAATAAGCCGAAAAAGCAGCAATAACAGAAGAAAAAGCCGAAAAAGCAGAAATAACAGAAGAATGAGCTGAAGAAGAAGCAACAATTGAAAAGCAGAAAATGCATTAGAAACAGAATAAGATGAAGAAGAAGAAGAAGAAGAAGAAGGATATGTAGAACTACAAGAAGAAGTAGAAGAACAAGAAGAACAAGAAGAAGAAACATGGGAATAAGAGGAAAAAGCAGAAATAACAAAAGAATAAGCGAAAAGCAGAAATAACAGGAGAATAAGCCGAAATAGCAGAAATAAGAGAAGAATAAGGTGAAGAAAAAGCTGAAGCAGAAGAAGAAGTAATTGAAAAAGCAGAAAATGCATTAGAAACAGAAGAAGTTGAAAAAGAAGAAAAAAGGAGATGTAGAAACACGAGAGGAACAAGAACTAGGAGAACAAGAAGAACAAGCAGAAGAAACAGAAGAATAAGAGTAAAAAGCAGAAATAACCAAAGAAATAGCCGAAAAAGCAGAAATAACAGAAAATTAAGCTGCGGAGAAGCAGAAGAATCAGAATAAGAGCAAGAAATTGAAACAACAAACAATGCAGAAGAAACAGAAAGATGATGAAGAAGAAGGAGATGTAGAATTACAAGAAGAACAAGAGGAGCTAGAAGAACAAGACGAACAAGAAGAAGAAACAGGGGAATAAGAGGATAAATCAGAAATAACAGATGAGTAAGCCGAAAAAGCAGAAATAACAAGAATAAGCCGAAAAAGCAGAAATAACAGAATAAGCTGAATATGATGCAGAGGAAGCAGAAGAAGTAATAGAAAAAGCAAAAATATGCAGAGGAAACCGAAGAAGATGAAGACGAAGGACATATAGAAGTGAAAGAAGAACAAGAGAAACTGTAAGAACAAGAGGAAGAAACAGAAGAATCAGAGGAAAAAGCAAAAATAACAGAAGAATGAGCCGAAAAAGCAGCAATAACAGAAGAAAAAGCAGAAATAACAGAAGAATAAGCTGAAGAAGAAGCAGAAGAAGCAGTAATTGAAAAGCAGAAAATGCATTAGAAACAGAATAAGATGAAGAAGAAGAAGAAGGAGAAGGATATGTAGAACTACTAGAAGAAGTAGAAGAACAAGAAGAACAAGAAGAAGAAACAGGGGAATAAGAGGAAAAAGCAGAAATAACAAAAGAATAAGCGAAAAGCAGAAATAACAGGAGAATAAGCCGAAATAGCAGAAATAAGAGAAGAATAAGGGGAAGAAAAAGCTGAAGCAGAAGAAGAAGTAATTGAAAAAGCAGAAAATGCATTAGAAACAGAAGAAGTTGAAAAAGAAGAAAAAAGGAGATGTAGAAATACGAGAGGAACAAGAACTAGGAGACCAAGAAGAACAAGCAGAAGAAACAGAAGAATACGAGTAAAAAGCAGAAAAAACCAAAGAAATAGCCGAAAAAGCTGAAATAACAGAAAATTAAGCTGCGGAGAAGCAGAAGAATCAGAATAAGAGCAAGAAATTGAAAAAAGAAACAATGCAGAAGAAACAGAAAGATGAAGAAGAAGAAGGAGATGTAGAATTACAAGAAGAACAAGAGGAGCTAGAAGAACAAGACGAACAAGAAGAAGAAACAGGGGAATAAGAGGATAAATCAGAAATAACAGATGAGTAAGCCGAAAAAGCAGAAATAACAGAATAAGCTGAATATGAAGCAGAGGAAGCAGAAGAAGTAATTGAAAAAGCAAAAAAATGCAGAGGAAACCGAAGAAGATGAAGACGAAGGAGATATAGAAGTGAAAGAAGAACAAGAGAAACTGTAAGAACAAGAGGAAGAAACAGAAGAAACAGAGGAAAAAGCAAAAATAACAGAAGAATAAGCCGAAAAAGCAGCAATAACAGAAGAAAAAGATGAAAAAGCAGAAATAACAGAAGAATGAGCTGAAGAAGAAGCAACAATTGAAAAGCAGAAAATGCATTAGAAACAGAATAAGATGAAGAAGAAGAAGGAGAAGAAGGATATGTAGAACTACAAGAAGAAGTAGAAGAACAAGAAGAACAAGAAGAAGAAACATGGGAATAAGACGAAAAAGCAGAAATAACAAAAGAATAATCGAAAAGCAGAAATAACAGGAGAATAAGCCGAAATAGCAGAAATAAGAGAAGAATAAGGTGAAGAAAAAGCTGAAGCAGAAGAAGAAGTAATTGAAAAAGCAGAAAATGCATTAGAAACAGAAGAAGTTGAAAAAGAAGAAAAAAGGAGATGTAGAAATACGAGAGGAACAAGAACTATGAGAACAAGAAGAACAAGCAGAAGAAACAGAAGAATAAGAGTAAAAAGCAGAAATAACCAAAGAAATAGCCGAAAAAGCAGAAATAACAGAAAATTAAGCTGCAGAGAAGCAGAAGAATCAGAATAAGAGCAAGAAATTGAAACAACAAACAATGCAGAAGAAACAGAAAGATGAAGAAGAAGAAGGAGATGTAGAAACAAGAAGAACAAGAGGAGCTAGAAGAACAAGACGAACAAGAAGAAGAAACAGGGGAATAAGAGGATAAATCAGAAATAACAGATGAGTAAGCCGAAAAAGCAGAAATAACAAGAATAAGCCGAAAAAGCAGAAATAACAGAATAAGCTGAATATGAAGCAGAGGAAGCAGGAGAAGTAATTGAAAAAGCAAAAAAATGCAGAGGAAACCGAAGAAGATGAAGACGAAGGAGATTTAGAAGTGAAAGAAGAACAAGAGAAACTGTAAGAACAAGAGGAAGAAACAGAAGAATCAGAGGAAAAAGCAAAAATAACAGAAGAATGAGCCGAAAAAGCAGCAATAACAGAAGAAAAAGCAGAAATAACAGAAGAATAAGCTGAAGAAGAAGCAGTAATTGAAAAGCAGAAAATGCATTAGAAACAGAATAAGATGAAGAAGAAGAAGAAGGAGAAGGATATGTAGAACTACTAGAAGAAGTAGAAGAACAAGAAGAACAAGAAGAAGAAACATGGGAATAAGAGGAAAAAGCAGAAATAACAAAAGAATAAGCGAAAAGCAGAAATAACAGGAGAATAAGCCGAAATAGCAGAAATAAGAGAAGAATAAGGTGAAGAAAAAGCTGAAGCAGAAGAAGAAGTAATTGAAAAAGCAGAAAATGCATTAGAAACAGAAGAAGTTGAAAAAGAAGAAAAAAGGAGATGTAGAAATACGAGAGGAACAAGAACTAGGAGACCAAGAAGAACAAGCAGAAGAAACAGAAGAATAAGAGTAAAAAGCAGAAATAACCAAAGAAATAGCCGAAAAAGCAGAAATAACAGAAAATTAAGCTGCGGAAGAAGCAGAAGAATCAGAATAAGAGCAAGAAATTGAAACAACAAACAATGCAGAAGAAACAGAAAGATGAAGAAGAAGAAGGAGATGTAGAATTACAAGAAGAACAAGAGGAGCTAGAAGAACAAGACGAACAAGAAGAAGAAACAGGGGAATAAGAGGATAAATCAGAAATAACAGATGAGTAAGCCGAAAAAGCAGAAATAACAGAATAAGCTGAATATGAAGCAGAGGAAGCAGGAGAAGTAATTGAAAAATCAAAAAAAATGCAGAGGAAACCGAAGAAGATGAAGACGAAGGAGATATAGAAGTGAAAGAAGAACAAGAGAAACTGTAAGAACAAGAGGAAGAAACAGAAGAATCAGAGGAAAAAGCAAAAATAACAGAAAAATAAGCCGAAAAAGCAGCAATAACAGAAGAAAAAGCCGAAAAAGCAGAAATAACAGAAGAATAAGCTGAAGAAGAAGCAACAATTGAAAAACAGAAAATGCATTAGAAACAGAATAAGAAGAAGAAGAAGAAGAAGAAGAAGGATATGTAGAACTACAAGAAGAAGTAGAAGAACAAGAAGAACAAGAAGAAGAAACATGGGAATAAGAGGAAAAAGCAGAAATAACAAAAGAATAAGCGAAAAGCAGAAATAACAGGAGAATAAGCCGAAATAGCAGAAATAAGAGAAGAATAAGGTGAAGAAAAAGCTGAAGCAGAAGAAGAAGTCATTGAAAAGGCAGAAAATGCAGTAGAAACAGAAGAAGTTGAAAAAGAAGAAAAAAGGAGATGTAGAAATAGGAGAGGAACAAGAACTAGGAGAACAAGAAGAACAAGCAGAAGAAACAGAAGAATAAGAGTAAAAAGCAGAAATAACCAAAGAAATTGCCGAAAAAGCAGAAATAACAGAAAATTAAGCTGCGGAGAAGCAGAAGAATCAGAAAAAGAGCAAGAAATTGAAACAACAAACAATGCAGAAGAAACAGAAAGATGATGAAGAAGAAGGAGATGTAGAATTACAAGAAGAACAAGAGGAGCTAGAAGAACAAGACGAACAAGAAGAAGAAACAGGGGAATAAGAGGATAAATCAGAAATAACAGATGAGTAAGCCGAAAAAGCAGAAATAACAAGAATAAGCCGAAAAAGCAGAAATAACAGAATAAGCTGAATATGAAGCAGAGGAAGCAGGAGAAGTAATAGAAAAAGCAAAAATATGCAGAGGAAACCGAAGAAGATGAAGACGAAGGAGATATAGAAGTGAAAGAAGAACAAGAGAAACTGTAAGAACAAGAGGAAGAAACAGAAGAATCAGAGGAAAAAGCAAAAATAACAGAAGAATGAGCCGAAAAAGCAGCAATAACAGAAGGAAAAGCAGAAATAACAGAAGAATAAGCTGAAGAAGAAGCAGAAGAAGCAGTAATTGAAAAGCAGAAAATGCATTAGAAACAGAATAAGATGAAGAAGAAGAAGAAGGAGAAGGATATGTACAACTACAAGAAGAAGTAGAAGAACAAGAAGAACAAGAAGAAGAAACATGGGAATAAGAGGAAAAAGCAGAAATAACAAAAGAATAAGCGAAAAGCAGAAATAACAGGAGAATAAGCCGAAATAGCAGAAATAAGAGAAGAATAAGGTGAAGAAAAAGCTGAAGCAGAAGAAGAAGGAATTGAAAAAGCAGAAAATGCATTAGAAACAGAAGAAGTTGAAAAAGAAGAAAAAAGGAGATGTAGAAATACGAGAGGAACAAGAACTAGGAGACCAAGAAGAACAAGCAGAAGAAACAGAAGAATAAGAGTAAAAAGCAGAAATAACCAAAGAAATAGCCGAAAAAGCAGAAATAACCGAAAATTAAGCTGCGGAAGAAGCAGAAGAATCAGAATAAGAGCAAGAAATTGAAACAACAAACAATGCAGAAGAAACAGAAAGATGAAGAAGAAGAAGGAGATGTAGAATTACAAGAAGAACAAGAGGAGCTAGAAGAACAAGACGAACAAGAAGAAGAAACAGGGGAATAAGAGGATAAATCAGAAATAACAGACGAGTAAGCCGAAAAAGCACAAATAACAAGAATAAGCCGAAAAAGCAGAAATTACAGAATAAGCTGAATATGAAGCAGAGGAAGCAGAAGAAGTAATTGAAAAAACAAAAAAATGCAGAGGAAACCGAAGAAGATGAAGACGAAGGAGATATAGAAGTGAAAGAAAAACAAGAGAAACTGTAAGAACAAGAGGAAGAAACAGAAGAATCAGAGGAAAAAGCAAAAATAACAGAAGAATAAGCCGAAAAAGCAGCAATAACAGAAGAAAAAGCCGAAAAAGCAGAAATAACAGAAGAATGAGCTGAAGAAGAAGCAACAATTGAAAAGCAGAAAATGCATTAGAAACAGAATAAGATGAAGAAGAAGAAGAAGAAGAAGGATATGTAGAACTACAAGAAGAAGAACAAGAAGAACAAGAAGAAGAAACATGGGAATAAGAGGAAAAAGCAGAAATAACAAAAGAATAAGCGAAAAGCAGAAATAACGGGAGAATAAGCCGAAATAGCAGAAATAAGAGAAGAATAAGGTGAAGAAAAAGCTGAAGCAGAAGATGAAGTAATTGAAAAAGCAGAAAATGCATTAGAAACAGAAGAAGTTGAAAAAGAAGAAAAAAGGAGATGTAGAAATACGAGAGGAACAAGAACTAGGAGAACAAGAAGAACAAGCAGAAGAAACAGAAGAATAAGAGTAAAAAGCAGAAATAACCAAAGAAATAGCCGAAAAAGCAGAAATAACAGAAAATAAAGCTGCGGAGAAGCAGAAGAATCAGAATAAGAGCAAGAAATTGAAACAACAAACAATGCAGAAGAAACAGAAAGATGATGAAGAAGAAGGAGATGTAGAATTACAAGAAGAACAAGAGGAGCTAGAAGAACAAGACGAACAAGAAGAAGAAACAGGGGAATAAGAGGATAAATCAGAAATAACAGATGAGTAAGCCGAAAAAGCAGAAATAACAAGAATAAGCCGAAAAAGCAGAAATAACAGAATAAGCTGAATATGAAACAGAGGAAGCAGAAGAAGTAATAGAAAAAGCAAAAATATGCAGAGGAAACCGAAGAAGATGAAGACGAAGGAGATATAGAAGTGAAAGAAGAACAAGAGAAACTGTAAGAACAAGAGGAAGAAACAGAAGAATCAGAGGAAAAAGCAAAAATAACAGAAGAATGAGCCGAAAAAGCAGCAATAACAGAAGGAAAAGCAGAAATAACAGAAGAATATGCTGAAGAAGAAGCAGAAGAAGCAGTAATTGAAAAGCAGAAAATGCATTAGAAACAGAATAAGATGAAGAAGAAGAAGAAGGAGAAGGATATGTACAACTACAAGAAGAAGTAGAAGAACAAGAAGAACAAGAAGAAGAAACATGGGAATAAGAGGAAAAAGCAGAAATAACAAAAGAATAAGCGAAAAGCAGAAATAACAGGAGAATAAGCCGAAATAGCAGAAATAAGAGAAGAATAAGGTGAAGAAAAAGCTGAAGCAGAAGAAGAAGGAATTGAAAAAGCAGAAAATGCATTAGAAACAGAAGAAGTTGAAAAAGAAGAAAAAAGGAGATGTAGAAATACGAGAGGAACAAGAACTAGGAGACCAAGAAGAACAAGCAGAAGAAACAGAAGAATAAGAGTAAAAAGCAGAAATAACCAAAGAAATAGCCGAAAAAGCAGAAATAACAGAAAATTAAGCTGCGGAAGAAGCAGAAGAATCAGAATAAGAGCAAGAAATTGAAACAACAAACAATGCAGAAGAAACAGAAAGATGAAGAAGAAGAAGGAGATGTAGAATTACAAGAAGAACAAGAGGAGCTAGAAGAACAAGACGAACAAGAAGAAGAAACAGGGGAATAAGAGGATAAATCAGAAATAACAGACGAGTAAGCCGAAAAAGCACAAATAACAAGAATAAGCCGAAAAAGCAGAAATTACAGAATAAGCTGAATATGAAGCAGAGGAAGCAGAAGAAGTAATTGAAAAAACAAAAAAATGCAGACGAAACCGAAGAAGATGAAGACGAAGGAGATATAGAAGTGAAAGAAGAACAAGAGAAACTGTAAGAACAAGAGGAAGAAACAGAAGAATCAGAGGAAAAAGCAAAAATAACAGAAGAATAAGCCGAAAAAGCAGCAATAACAGAAGAAAAAGCCGAAAAAGCAGAAATAACAGAAGAATGAGCTGAAGAAGAAGCAACAAATGAAAAGCAGAAAATGCATTAGAAACAGAATAAGATGAAGAAGAAGAAGAAGAAGAAGGATATGTAGAACTACAAGAAGAAGTAGAAGAACAAGAAGAACAAGAAGAAGAAACATGGGAATAAGAGGAAAAAGCAGAAATAACAAAAGAATAAGCGAAAAGCAGAAATAACAGGAGAATAAGCCGAAATAGGAGAAATAAGAGAAGAATAACGTGAAGAAAAAGCTTAAGCAGAAGAAGAAGTAATTGAAAAAGCAGAAAATGCATTAGAAACAGAAGAAGTTGAAAAAGAAGAAAAAAGGAGATGTAGAAATACGAGAGGAACAAGAACTAGGAGAACAAGAAGAACAAGCAGAAGAAACAGAAGAATAAGAGTAAAAAGCAGAAATAACCAAAGAAATAGCCGAAAATGCAGAAATAACAGAAAATTAAGCTGCGGAGAAGCAGAAGAATCAGAATAAGAGCAAGAAATTGAAACAACAAACAATGCAGAAGAAACAGAAAGATGAAGAAGAAGAAGGAGATGTAGAATTACAAGAAGAACAAGAGGAGCTAGAAGAACAAGACGAACAAGAAGAAGAAACAGGGGAATAAGAGGATAAATCAGAAATAACAGATGAGTAAGCCGAAAAAGCAGAAATAACAAGAATAAGCCGAAAAAGCAGAAATAACAGAATAAGCTGAATATGATGCAGAGGAAGCAGAAGAAGTAATAGAAAAAGCAAAAATATGCAGAGGAAACCGAAGAAGATGAAGACGAAGGAGATATAGAAGTGAAAGAAGAACAAGAGAAACAGTAAGAACAAGAGGAAGAAACAGAAGAATCAGAGGAAAAAGCAAAAATAACAGAAGAATGAGCCGAAAAAGCAGCAATAACAGAAGAAAAAGCAGAAATAACAGAAGAATAAGCTGAAGAAGAAGCAGAAGAAGCAGTAATTGAAAAGCAGAAAATGCATTAGAAACAGAATAAGATGAAGAAGAAGAAGAAGGAGAAGGATATGTAGAACTACTAGAAGAAGTAGAAGAACAAGAAGAACAAGAAGAAGAAACATGGGAATAAGAGGAAAAAGCAGAAATAACAAAAGAATAAGCGAAAAGCAGAAATAACAGGAGAATAAGCCGAAATAGCAGAAATAAGAGAAGAATAAGGTGAAGAAAAAGCTGAAGCAGAAGAAGTAATTGAAAAAGCAGAAAATGCATTAGAAACAGAAGAAGTTGAAAAAGAAGAAAAAAGGAGATGTAGAAATACGAGAGGAACAAGAACTAGGAGAACAAGAAGAACAAGCAGAAGAAACAGAAGAATAAGAGTAAAAAGCAGAAATAACCAAAGAAATAGCCGAAAAAGCAGAAATAACAGAAAATTAAGCTGTGGAGAAGCAGAAGAATCAGAATAAGAGCAAGAAATTGAAAAAAGAAACAATGCAGAAGAAACAGAAAGATGAAGAAGAAGAAGGAGATGTAGAATTACAAGAAGAACAAGACGAGCTAGAAGAACAAGACGAACAAGAAGAAGAAACAGGGGAATAAGAGGATAAATCAGAAATAACAGATGAGTAAGCCGAAAAAGCAAAAATAACAGAAGAAGCTGAATATGAAGCAGAGGAAGCAGAAGAATTAATTGAAAAAGCAAAAAAATGCAGAGGAAACCGAAGAAGATGAAGACGAAGGAGATATAGAAGTGAAAGAAGAACAAGAGAAACTGTAAGAACAAGAGGACGAAACAGAAGAATCAGAGGAAAAAGCAAAAATAACAGAAGAATAAGCCGAAAAAGCAGCAATAACAGAAGAAAAAGCCGAAAAAGCAGAAATAACAGAAGAATGAGCTGAAGAAGAAGCAACAAATGAAAAGCAGAAAATGCATTAGAAACAGAATAAGATGAAGAAGAAGAAGAAGAAGAAGGATATGTAGAACTACAAGAAGAAGTAGAAGAACAAGAAGAACAAGAAGAAGAAACATGGGAATAAGAGGAAAAAGCAGAAATAACAAAAGAATAAGCGAAAAGCAGAAATAACAGGAGAATAAGCCGAAATAGGAGAAATAAGAGAAGAATAACGTGAAGAAAAAGCTTAAGCAGAAGAAGAAGTAATTGAAAAAGCAGAAAATGCATTAGAAACAGAAGAAGTTGAAAAAGAAGAAAAAAGGAGATGTAGAAATACGAGAGGAACAAGAACTAGGAGAACAAGAAGAACAAGCAGAAGAAACAGAAGAATAAGAGTAAAAAGCAGAAATAACCAAAGAAATAGCCGAAAATGCAGAAATAACAGAAAATTAAGCTGCGGAGAAGCAGAAGAATCAGAATAAGAGCAAGAAATTGAAACAACAAACAATGCAGAAGAAACAGAAAGATGAAGAAGAAGAAGGAGATGTAGAATTACAAGAAGAACAAGAGGAGCTAGAAGAACAAGACGAACAAGAAGAAGAAACAGGGGAATAAGAGGATAAATCAGAAATAACAGATGAGTAAGCCGAAAAAGCAGAAATAACAAGAATAAGCCGAAAAAGCAGAAATAACAGAATAAGCTGAATATGATGCAGAGGAAGCAGAAGAAGTAATAGAAAAAGCAAAAATATGCAGAGGAAACCGAAGAAGATGAAGACCAAGGAGATATAGAAGTGAAAGAAGAACAAGAGAAACTGTAAGAACAAGAGGAAGAAACAGAAGAATCAGAGGAAAAAGCAAAAATAACAGAAGAATGAGCCGAAAAAGCAGCAATAACAGAAGAAAAAGCAGAAATAACAGAAGAATAAGCTACAGAAGAAGCAGAAGAAGCAGTAATTGAAAAGCAGAAAATGCATTAGAAACAGAATAAGATGAAGAAGAAGAAGAAGGAGAAGGATATGTAGAACTACTAGAAGAAGTAGAAGAACAAGGAGAACAAGAAGAAGAAACATGGGAATAAGAGGAAAAAGCAGAAATAACAAAAGAATAAGTGAAAAGCAGAAATAACAGGAGAATAAGCCGAAATAGCAGAAATAAGAGAAGAATAAGGTGAAGAAAAAGCAGAAGCAGAAGAAGTAATTGAAAAAGCAGAAAATGCATTAGAAACAGAAGAAGTTGAAAAAGAAGAAAAAAGGAGATGTAGAAATCCGAGAGGAACAAGAACTAGGAGAACAAGAAGAACAAGCAGAAGAAACAGAAGAATAAGAGTAAAAAGCAGAAATAACCAAAGAAATAGCCGAAAAAGCAGAAATAACAGAAAATTAAGCTGCGGAGAAGCAGAAGAATCAGAATAAGAGCAAGAAATTGAAACAACAAACAATGCAGAAGAAACAGAAAGATGAAGAAGAAGAAGGAGATGTAGAATTACAAGAAGAACAAGAGGAGCTAGAAGAACAAGACGAACAAGAAGAAGAAACAGGGGAATAAGAGGATAAATCAGAAATAACAGATGAGTAAGCCGAAAAAGCAGAAATAACAAGAATAAGCCGAAAAAGCAGATATAACAGAATAAGCTGAATATGATGCAGAGGAAGCAGAAGAAGTAATAGAAAAAGCAAAAATATGCAGAGGAAACCGAAGAAGATGAAGACGAAGGAGATATAGAAGTGAAAGAAGAACAAGAGAAACTGTAAGAACAAGAGGAAGAAACAGAAGAATCAGAGGAAAAAGCAAAAATAACAGAAGAATGAGCCGAAAAAGCAGCAATAACAGAAGAAAAAGCAGAAATAACAGAAGAATAAGCTGCAGAAGAAGCAGAAGAAGCAGTAATTGAAAAGCAGAAAATGCATTAGAAACAGAATAAGATGAAGAAGAAGAAGAAGGAGAAGGATATGTAGAACTACTAGAAGAAGTAGAAGAACAAGAAGAACAAGAAGAAGAAACATGGGAATAAGAGGAAAAAGCAGAAATAACAAAAGAATAAGCGAAAAGCAGAAATAACAGGAGAATAAGCCGAAATAGCAGAAATAAGAGAAGAATAAGGTGAAGAAAAAGCTGAAGCAGAACAAGAAGTAATTGAAAAAGCAGAAAATGCATTAGAAACAGAAGAAGTTGAAAAAGAAGAAAAAAGGAGATGTAGAAATACGAGAGGAACAAGAACTAGGAGAACAAGAAGAACAAGCAGAAGAAACAGAAGAATAAGAGTAAAAAGCAGAAATAACCAAAGAAATAGCCGAAAAAGCAGAAATAACAGAAAATTAAGCTGCGGAGAAGCAGAAGAATCAGAATAAGAGCAAGAAATTGAAAAAAGAAACAATGCAGAAGAAACAGAAAGATGAAGAAGAAGAAGGAGATGTAGAATTACAAGAAGAACAAGACGAGCTAGAAGAACAAGACGAACAAGAAGAAGAAACAGGGGAATAAGAGGATAAATCAGAAATAACAGATGAGTAAGCCGAAAAAGCAAAAATAACAGAAGAAGCTGATATGAAGCAGAGGAAGCAGAAGAATTAATTGAAAAAGCAAAAAAATGCAGAGGAAACCGAAGAAGATGAAGACGAAGGAGATATAGAAGTGAAAGAAGAACAAGAGAAACTGTAAGAACAAGAGGACGAAACAGAAGAATCAGAGGAAAAAGCAAAAATAACAGAAGAATAAGCCGAAAAAGCAGCAATAACAGAAGAAAAAGCCGAAAAAGCAGAAATAACAGAAGAATGAGCTGAAGAAGAAGCAACAATTGAAAAGCAGAAAATGCATTAGAAACAGAATAAGATGAAGAAGAAGAAGAAGAAGAAGGATATGTAGAACTACAAGAAGAAGAACAAGAAGAACAAGAAGAAGAAACATGGGAATAAGAGGAAAAAGCAGAAATAACAAAAGAATAAGCGAAAAGCAGAAATAACAGGAGAATAAGCCGAAATAGCAGAAATAAGAGAAGAATAAGAAGAAGAAAAAGCTGAAGCAGAAGATGAAGTAATTGAAAAAGCAGAAAATGCATTAGAAACAGAAGAAGTTGAAAAAGAAGAAAAAAGGAGATGTAGAAATACGAGAGGAACAAGAACTAGGAGACCAAGAAGAACAAGCAGAAGAAACAGAAGAATAAGAGTAAAAAGCAGAAATAACCAAAGAAATAGCCGAAAAAGCAGAAATAACAGAAAATTAAGCTGCGGAAGAAGCAGAAGAATCAGAATAAGAGCAAGAAATTGAAACAACAAACATTGCAGAAGACACAGAAAGATGAAGAAGAAGAAGGAGATGTAGAATTACAAGAAGAACAAGAGGAGCTAGAAGAACAAGACGAACAAGAAGAAGAAACAGGGGAATAAGAGGATAAATCAGAAATAACAGATGAGTAAGCCGAAAAAGCAGAAATAACAAGAATAAGCCGAAAAAGCAGAAATTACAGAATAAGCTGAATATGAAGCAGAGGAAGCAGAAGAAGTAATTGAAAAAGCAAAAAAATGCAGAGGAAACCGAAGAAGATGAAGACGAAGGAGATATAGAAGTGAAAGAAGAACAAGAGAAACTGTAAGAACAAGAGGAAGAAACAGAAGAATCAGAGGAAAAAGCAAAAATAACAGAAGAATAAGCCGAAAAAGCAGCAATAACAGAAGAAAAGCCGAAAAAGCAGAAGTAACAGAAGAATGAGCTGAAGAAGAAGCAACAAATGAAAAGCAGAAAATGCATTAGAAACAGAATAAGATGAAGAAGAAGAAGAAGAAGAAGGATATGTAGAACTACAAGAAGAAGTAGAAGAACAAGAAGAACAAGAAGAAGAAACATGGGAATAAGAGGAAAAAGCAGAAATAACAAAAGAATAAGCGAAAAGCAGAAATAACAGGAGAATAAGCCGAAATAGGAGAAATAAGAGAAGAATAACGTGAAGAAAAAGCTTAAGCAGAAGAAGAAGTAATTGAAAAAGCAGAAAATGCATTAGAAACAGAAGAAGTTGAAAAAGAAGAAAAAAGGAGATGTAGAAATACGAGAGGAACAAGAACTAGGAGAACAAGAAGAACAAGCAGAAGAAACAGAAGAATAAGAGTAAAAAGCAGAAATAACCAAAGAAATAGCCGAAAATGCAGAAATAACAGAAAATTAAGCTGCGGAGAAGCAGAAGAATCAGAATAAGAGCAAGAAATTGAAACAACAAACAATGCAGAAGAAACAGAAAGATGAAGAAGAAGAAGGAGATGTAGAATTACAAGAAGAACAAGAGGAGCTAGAAGAACAAGACGAACAAGAAGAAGAAACAGGGGAATAAGAGGATAAATCAGAAATAACAGATGAGTAAGCCGAAAAAGTAGAAATAACAAGAATAAGCCGAAAAAGCAGAAATAACAGAATAAGCTGAATATGATGCAGAGGAAGCAGAAGAAGTAATAGAAAAAGCAAAAATATGCAGAGGAAACCGAAGAAGATGAAGACGAAGGAGATATAGAAGTGAAAGAAGAACAAGAGAAACTGTAAGAACAAGAGGACGAAAAAGAAGAATCAGAGGAAAAAGCAAAAATAACAGAAGAATAAGCCGAAAAAGCAGCAATAACAGAAGAAAAAGCCGAAAAAGCAGAAATAACAGAAGAATGAGCTGAAGAAGAAGCAACAATTGAAAAGCAGAAAATGCATTAGAAACAGAATAAGATGAAGAAGAAGAAGAAGAAGAAGAAGGATATGTAGAACTACAAGAAATAGAACAAGAAGAACAAGAAGAAGAAACATGGGAATAAGAGGAAAAAGCAGAAATAACAAAAGAATAAGCGAAAAGCAGAAATAACAGGAGAATAAGCCGAAATAGCAGAAATAAGAGAAGAATAAGGTGAAGAAAAAGCTGAAGCAGAAGATGAAGTAACTGAAAAAGCAGAAAATGCATTAGAAACAGAAGAAGTTGAAAAAGAAGAAAAAAGGAGATGTAGAAATACGAGAGGAACAAGAACTAGGAGACCAAGAAGAACAAGCAGAAGAAACAGAAGAATAAGAGTAAAAAGCAGAAATAACCAAAGAAATAGCCGAAAAAGCAGAAATAACAGAAAATTAAGCTGCGGAAGAAGCAGAAGAATCAGAATAAGAGCAAGAAATTGAAACAACAAACAATGCAGAAGACACAGAAAGATGAAGAAGAAGAAGGAGATGTAGAATTACAAGAAGAACAAGAGGAGCTAGAAGAACAAGACGAACAAGAAGAAGAAACAGGGGAATAAGAGGATAAATCAGAAATAACAGATGAGTAAGCCGAAAAAGCAGAAATAACAAGAATAAGCCGAAAAAGCAGAAATTACAGAATAAGCTGAATATGAAGCAGAGGAAGCAGAAGAAGTAATTGAAAAAGCAAAAAAATGCAGAGGAAACCGAAGAAGATGAAGACGAAGGAGATATAGAAGTGAAAGAAGAACAAGAGAAACTGTAAGAACAAGAGGAAGAAACAGAAGAATCAGAGGAAAAAGCAAAAATAACAGAAGAATAAGCCGAAAAAGCAGCAATAACAGAAGAAAAAGCCGAAAAAGCAGAAATAACAGAAGAATGAGCTGAAGAAGAAGCAACAAATGAAAAGCAGAAAATGCATTAGAAACAGAATAAGATGAAGAAGAAGAAGAAGAAGAAGGATATGTAGAACTACAAGAAGAAGTAGAAGAACAAGAAGAACAAGAAGAAGAAACATGGGAATAAGAGGAAAAAGCAGAAATAACAAAAGAATAAGCGAAAAGCAGAAATAACAGGAGAATAAGCCGAAATAGGAGAAATAAGAGAAGAATAACGTGAAGAAAAAGCTTAAGCAGAAGAAGAAGTAATTGAAAAAGCAGAAAATGCATTAGAAACAGAAGAAGTTGAAAAAGAAGAAAAAAGGAGATGTAGAAATACGAGAGGAACAAGAACTAGGAGAACAAGAAGAACAAGCAGAAGAAACAGAAGAATAAGAGTAAAAAGCAGAAATAACCAAAGAAATAGCCGAAAATGCAGAAATAACAGAAAATTAAGCTGCGGAGAAGCAGAAGAATCAGAATAAGAGCAAGAAATTGAAACAACAAACAATGCAGAAGAAACAGAAAGATGAAGAAGAAGAAGGAGATGTAGAATTACAAGAAGAACAAGAGGAGCTAGAAGAACAAGACGAACAAGAAGAAGAAACAGGGGAATAAGAGGATAAATCAGAAATAACAGATGAGTAAGCCGAAAAAGCAGAAATAACAAGAATAAGCCGAAAAAGCAGAAATAACAGAATAAGCTGAATATGATGCAGAGGAAGCAGAAGAAGTAATAGAAAAAGCAAAAATATGCAGAGGAAACCGAAGAAGATGAAGACGAAGGAGATATAGAAGTGAAAGAAGAACAAGAGAAACTGTAAGAACAAGAGGACGAAAAAGAAGAATCAGAGGAAAAAGCAAAAATAACAGAAGAATAAGCCGAAAAAGCAGCAATAACAGAAGAAAAAGCCGAAAAAGCAGAAATAACAGAAGAATGAGCTGAAGAAGAAGCAACAATTGAAAAGCAGAAAATGCATTAGAAACAGAATAAGATGAAGAAGAAGAAGAAGAAGAAGAAGGATATGTAGAACTACAAGAAATAGAACAAGAAGAACAAGAAGAAGAAACATGGGAATAAGAGGAAAAAGCAGAAATAACAAAAGAATAAGCGAAAAGCAGAAATAACAGGAGAATAAGCCGAAATAGCAGAAATAAGAGAAGAATAAGGTGAAGAAAAAGCTGAAGCAGAAGATGAAGTAACTGAAAAAGCAGAAAATGCATTAGAAACAGAAGAAGTTGAAAAAGAAGAAAAAAGGAGATGTAGAAATACGAGAGGAACAAGAACTAGGAGACCAAGAAGAACAAGCAGAAGAAACAGAAGAATAAGAGTAAAAAGCAGAAATAACCAAAGAAATAGCCGAAAAAGCAGAAATAACAGAAAATTAAGCTGCGGAAGAAGCAGAAGAATCAGAATAAGAGCAAGAAATTGAAACAACAAACAATGCAGAAGACACAGAAAGATGAAGAAGAAGAAGGAGATGTAGAATTACAAGAAGAACAAGAGGAGCTAGAAGAACAAGACGAACAAGAAGAAGAAACAGGGGAATAAGAGGATAAATCAGAAATAACAGATGAGTAAGCCGAAAAAGCAGAAATAACAAGAATAAGCCGAAAAAGCAGAAATTACAGAATAAGCTGAATATGAAGCAGAGGAAGCAGAAGAAGTAATTGAAAAAGCAAAAAAATGCAGAGGAAACCGAAGAAGATGAAGACGAAGGAGATATAGAAGTGAAAGAAGAACAAGAGAAACTGTAAGAACAAGAGGAAGAAACAGAAGAATCAGAGGAAAAAGCAAAAATAACAGAAGAATAAGCCGAAAAAGCAGCAATAACAGAAGAAAAAGCCGAAAAAGCAGAAATAACAGAAGAATGAGCTGAAGAAGAAGCAACAAATGAAAAGCAGAAAATGCATTAGAAACAGAATAAGATGAAGAAGAAGAAGAAGAAGAAGGATATGTAGAACTACAAGAAGAAGTAGAAGAACAAGAAGAACAAGAAGAAGAAACATGGGAATAAGAGGAAAAAGCAGAAATAACAAAAGAATAAGCGAAAAGCAGAAATAACAGGAGAATAAGCCGAAATAGGAGAAATAAGAGAAGAATAACGTGAAGAAAAAGCTTAAGCAGAAGAAGAAGTAATTGAAAAAGCAGAAAATGCATTAGAAACAGAAGAAGTTGAAAAAGAAGAAAAAAGGAGATGTAGAAATACGAGAGGAACAAGAACTAGGAGAACAAGAAGAACAAGCAGAAGAAACAGAAGAATAAGAGTAAAAAGCAGAAATAACCAAAGAAATAGCCGAAAATGCAGAAATAACAGAAAATTAAGCTGCGGAGAAGCAGAAGAATCAGAATAAGAGCAAGAAATTGAAACAACAAACAATGCAGAAGAAACAGAAAGATGAAGAAGAAGAAGGAGATGTAGAATTACAAGAAGAACAAGAGGAGCTAGAAGAACAAGACGAACAAGAAGAAGAAACAGGGGAATAAGAGGATAAATCAGAAATAACAGATGAGTAAGCCGAAAAAGCAGAAATAACAAGAATAAGCCGAAAAAGCAGAAATAACAGAATAAGCTGAATATGATGCAGAGGAAGCAGAAGAAGTAATAGAAAAAGCAAAAATATGCAGAGGAAACCGAAGAAGATGAAGACGAAGGAGATATAGAAGTGAAAGAAGAACAAGAGAAACTGTAAGAACAAGAGGACGAAAAAGAAGAATCAGAGGAAAAAGCAAAAATAACAGAAGAATAAGCCGAAAAAGCAGCAATAACAGAAGAAAAAGCCGAAAAAGCAGAAATAACAGAAGAATGAGCTGAAGAAGAAGCAACAATTGAAAAGCAGAAAATGCATTAGAAACAGAATAAGATGAAGAAGAAGAAGAAGAAGAAGAAGGATATGTAGAACTACAAGAAATAGAACAAGAAGAACAAGAAGAAGAAACATGGGAATAAGAGGAAAAAGCAGAAATAACAAAAGAATAAGCGAAAAGCAGAAATAACAGGAGAATAAGCCGAAATAGCAGAAATAAGAGAAGAATAAGGTGAAGAAAAAGCTGAAGCAGAAGATGAAGTAACTGAAAAAGCAGAAAATGCATTAGAAACAGAAGAAGTTGAAAAAGAAGAAAAAAGGAGATGTAGAAATACGAGAGGAACAAGAACTAGGAGACCAAGAAGAACAAGCAGAAGAAACAGAAGAATAAGAGTAAAAAGCAGAAATAACCAAAGAAATAGCCGAAAAAGCAGAAATAACAGAAAATTAAGCTGCGGAAGAAGCAGAAGAATCAGAATAAGAGCAAGAAATTGAAACAACAAACAATGCAGAAGACACAGAAAGATGAAGAAGAAGAAGGAGATGTAGAATTACAAGAAGAACAAGAGGAGCTAGAAGAACAAGACGAACAAGAAGAAGAAACAGGGGAATAAGAGGATAAATCAGAAATAACAGATGAGTAAGCCGAAAAAGCAGAAATAACAAGAATAAGCCGAAAAAGCAGAAATTACAGAATAAGCTGAATATGAAGCAGAGGAAGCAGAAGAAGTAATTGAAAAAGCAAAAAAATGCAGAGGAAACCGAAGAAGATGAAGACGAAGGAGATATAGAAGTGAAAGAAGAACAAGAGAAACTGTAAGAACAAGAGGAAGAAACAGAAGAATCAGAGGAAAAAGCAAAAATAACAGAAGAATAAGCCGAAAAAGCAGCAATAACAGAAGAAAAAGCCGAAAAAGCAGAAATAACAGAAGAATGAGCTGAAGAAGAAGCAACAAATGAAAAGCAGAAAATGCATTAGAAACAGAATAAGATGAAGAAGAAGAAGAAGAAGAAGGATATGTAGAACTACAAGAAGAAGTAGAAGAACAAGAAGAACAAGAAGAAGAAACATGGGAATAAGAGGAAAAAGCAGAAATAACAAAAGAATAAGCGAAAAGCAGAAATAACAGGAGAATAAGCCGAAATAGGAGAAATAAGAGAAGAATAACGTGAAGAAAAAGCTTAAGCAGAAGAAGAAGTAATTGAAAAAGCAGAAAATGCATTAGAAACAGAAGAAGTTGAAAAAGAAGAAAAAAGGAGATGTAGAAATACGAGAGGAACAAGAACTAGGAGAACAAGAAGAACAAGCAGAAGAAACAGAAGAATAAGAGTAAAAAGCAGAAATAACCAAAGAAATAGCCGAAAAAGCAGAAATAACAGAAAATTAAGCTGCGGAAGAAGCAGAAGAATCAGAATAAGAGCAAGAAATTGAAACAACAAACAATGCAGAAGAAACAGAAAGATGAAGAAGAAGAAGGAGATGTAGAATTACAAGAAGAACAAGAGGAGCTAGAAGAACAAGACGAACAAGAAGAAGAAACAGGGGAATAAGAGGATAAATCAGAAATAACAGATGAGTAAGCCGAAAAAGCAGAAATAACAAGAATAAGCCGAAAAAGCAGAAATAACAGAATAAGCTGAATATGATGCAGAGGAAGCAGAAGAAGTAATAGAAAAAGCAAAAATATGCAGAGGAAAACGAAGAAGATGAAGACGAAGGAGATATAGAAGTGAAAGAAGAACAAGAGAAACTGTAAGAACAAGAGGAAGAAACAGAAGAATCAGAGGAAAAAGCAAAAATAACAGAAGAATGAGCCGAAAAAGCAGCAATAACAGAAGAAAAAGCAGAAATAACAGAAGAATAAGCTGCAGAAGAAGCAGAAGAAGCAGTAATTGAAAAGCAGAAAATGCATTAGAAACAGAATAAGATGAAGAAGAAGAAGAAGGAGAAGGATATGTAGAACTACAAGAAGAAGTAGAAGAACAAGAAGAACAAGAAGAAGAAACATGGGAATAAGAGGAAAAAGCAGAAATAACAAAAGAATAAGCGAAAAGCAGAAATAACAGGAGAATAAGCCGAAATAGCAGAAATAAGAGAAGAATAAGGTGAAGAAAAAGCTGAAGCAGAAGAAGTAATTGAAAAAGCAGAAAATGCATTAGAAACAGAAGAAGTTGAAAAAGAAGAAAAAAGGAGATGTAGAAATACGAGAGGAACAAGAACTAGGAGAACAAGAAGAACAAGCAGAAGAAACAGAAGAATAAGAGTAAAAAGCAGAAATAACCAAAGAAATAGCCGAAAATGCAGAAATAACAGAAAATTAAGCTGCGGAGAAGCAGAAGAATCAGAATAAGAGCAAGAAATTGAAAAAAGAAACAATGCAGAAGAAACAGAAAGATGAAGAAGAAGAAGGAGATGTAGAATTACAATAAGAACAAGACGAGCTAGAAGAACAAGACGAACAAGAAGAAGAAACAGGGGAATAAGAGGATAAATCAGAAATAACAGATGAGTAAGCCGAAAAAGCAAAAATAACAGAAGAAGCTGAATATGAAGCAGAGGAAGCAGAAGAATTAATTGAAAAAGCAAAAAAATGCAGAGGAAACCGAAGAAGATGAAGACGAAGGAGATATAGAAGTGAAAGAAGAACAAGAGAAACTGTAAGAACAAGAGGACGAAACAGAAGAATCAGAGGAAAAAGCAAAAATAACAGAAGAATAAGCCGAAAAAGCAGCAATAACAGAAGAAAAAGCCGAAAAAGCAGAAATAACAGAAGAATGAGCTGAAGAAGAAGCAACAATTGAAAAGCAGAAAATGCATTAGAAACAGAATAAGATGAAGAAGAAGAAGAAGAAGAAGGATATGTAGAACTACAAGAAGAAGAACAAGAAGAACAAGAAGAAGAAACATGGGAATAAGAGGAAAAAGCAGAAATAACAAAAGAATAAGCGAAAAGCAGAAATAACAGGAGAATAAGCCGAAATAGCAGAAATAAGAGAAGAATAAGGTGAAGAAAAAGCTGAAGCAGAAGAAGAAGTAATTGAAAAAGCAGAAAATGCA